>NC_086452.1:439991788-440269288 GCF_028390025.1 Pseudophryne corroboree
ACGCCCCCTGTACAAAGCCACACCCTCTATTGCCGCCCGGGGCGCACAGAGCCCCAGAACCGGCCCTGATTATGGGGCACATGTGCAGGAAGGAAATAAACAGCATCATCCGCAATCATCACAGCGGAACCTGCCTCGACACCCATAGAGGGGAATAGAACCTGTGGCTAACCACCGAACCCGCAGCGTGGCAAGCCCGCAAGGGTCTTTCTTTCGCTCGCACCCCCCCTTTTCAAGGGTGTGAACTGGCTCCTCCCTCAATGCCCCTCATCCAGCCCTCTGTTTAGAAAATGTGCTCAGGCAGGCTGGATGCACTCCAGGGGAGCTCTACTGAGTTTCTCTGAAAGACTTATGTTAGGTTTTTTATTTTCAGGGAGGACTGCTGGCAACAGACTCCCTGCTTCGTGGGACTTAGGGGGCAGAAGTAGGAACCAACTTCCTAAAGAGTTTCATGGCTCTGCTTCTGGCTGACAGGACACCATTAGCTCCTGAAGGGTATTGAAGCTAGCTGCGGCTATGTGCTCACTCCCACAGCCCGCCGTCACCCCCCTTACAGAGCCAGAAGTCTATATGGAGACGGGGCCTGGACTGCACACCCTAGCCTATTATAATGGGATGTGCTACCTTGCTGGGACTAAGTACTGTAATACTACAACATAGGAACAAAGGGTGCAGGTGCACCATACACCATTAAAATTATTATAACCATAATATAATATTTGAGGTTCTTGGCATATATTGGCCAGTATATGAGCCTGCCCACATGCTTCACGGTGACCTCATCGGACAGGTCCCTAACACTATAGGGGTTCACCTCCGGGAGGCAGAGCACCCCCAGACTACCCCAGCCACACCACCCCAGGGCACCACACAGAAAAAGGATAGGAGTGAAAGATCAGTGTTAAGCAAATGAAAGAAGCTGCTGAATGTAAAAGAAAAGAAGAGGACAGCAGTAAGGTGTCAGAGTGTTAGAATGTGAAGTTTAGCTGAGCAGTGTTATAAGTGTAAAAAATATGTGAAAAATGCTACATAAATATAAAACAAACACAATGTGATATAAGTGTTAAAAGTAAATGTAAGAGCCAGAAGTCAGAAGACAGGTGAGTGTAAGAAGAAAAGGATCTTCAGGCATCGTGACGGCTAAAAGGTACCGCACAGCGGGCGGGAATGCTGCGCGCCATGCTACCCATCACACAGACACTGCAGGGCGCGGGGGCGCCCTGGGCAGCATAAAACCTAGTAAAACTGGCAGATAAGGGGCATAAGATGCTGAGGCACAGTCCTACCCCCACCAGTATAAATATTAGTAGTAAAAAGTCTGAGGGGAAACCAGGGCCGGATTAAGCCTTGGGGGGGCCTGGGGCTTATTTTTATAAAGAAAAGAAAATTAATGTAACTTTCCCTCCTTCTCATGAGCTAAATACTCTATTTGAGGGAATTTGGGCAAACCCTGAAAAGAAATTTCAGATTCCCAAAAGGATTCAGGTTTCTTATCCTTTCCTGGCAGAGGACAGGAAAAGGTGGGAGTCACCCCCCGTTTTAGACAGTGCCCTGTCATGGTCAGGGCTGCCACCAGAAATTGTGGGGCCCGGGACTGAAAAAATAGGCAGCCACCCCCCCCCCCCTAAATTAAACAGAAAAAATGTCTTACAGGCACGGTGTCGGCGCGCGCGCCAAAAAATAGGTGTGGCCAAATGCCACATGGGGCGTGGCCAATGAAAATGGGAGCGTGATACACATATGGAGTGCCAGATATACATTGCCCCACAGTGCCAGATACACATTGCCTCACTGTGCCAGATACACAAATGCTCCCAGAGTGCCAGATATAAATTGCCCCCCAGTGCCAGATACAGAAATGCCCCCACAGTGCCAGATATGCCCCCAGTGCCAGATACAGAAATGCCCCCAGTGCAGATACACATGCCCCCACAGTGCCAGATATGCCGCCAGTGCTGATACACATGCCCCCACAGTGCCTCCCACAGTGCCAGATATGCCCCCAGTGCCGATACACATGCCCCCACAGTGCCAGACATGCCCCCAGTGCTGATACACATGCCCCCACAGTGCCTCCCACAGTGCCAGATATGCCCCCAGTGCTGATACACATGCCCCCACGGTGCCTCCCACAGTGTCAGATATGCCCCCAGTGCCGATACACATGCCCCCACTGTGCCTCCCACAGTGCCAGATTTACCCCCAGTGCTGATACACATGCCCCCACAGTGCCTCCCACAGTGCCAGATATGCCCCCAGTGCTGATACACATGCCCCCACAGTGCCAGATATGCCCCCAGTGCCGATACACATGCCCCCACCATGCCTCCCACAGTGCCAGATTTACCCCCAGTGCCGATACACATGCCCCCACAGTGCCTCCCCCCTCCACTTCTTACCTGCTGCTGTAAGGGCCCCAAGGGGAGGAGAGCACAGCATGCGTCTCTCCTACCCCTCCGTCGGCGGTGTCTATCTTCAATTCGCCGCCGGCCCGTGAGCCAATCAGAGCTCGCGGTCCAGCAGCCAATCAGGAGCCTCAGCTGCCGGTCCACGAGCTCTGATTGGCTCACGGGCAGGCGCCAAATTTAAGATGGACTTCACTGGCGCCGGCAGAGCCGGCCCTAACCAATATGATGCCCTAGGCAAGATTTTGTCTAGTGCCCCCTAGCACCGCCGCTAGTTCCGCCTCTGACCCTGCACCCCTTTCACAGCACCGTCACCCCTCACCCATAGCAGTCCTTATTTTGATCTTCCTACCCCCTATATTTTAAATAGGAACAGTGCGCACATTCGGCACACAGCCCAAAAAGGGGCGTGTTCTTTTGGGAAGGGGCATGGCCACACAATAGTACCTCCAATTGAAATTACGCCACAGTAGTGCAACTTTATTCATATTTTATCATGTGATAGTGTATTTACGTTACATCACACAGTAGTACCACTTTACCTTATAAACGTTACTCCTCACAGTAGTGCCCCTTATTCACATTACACCAAACCACACATGAGTGTCCTTACTCTACATAACACCACACCGAAGAGCACCTTATACACATAATGCAACACATAAGTAATGCCTTTATACACATAATACCACACGGTAATGCCCCTGTCACATATGACACACATTATTAATGTCCTTATAAACATAAGGTACCTTACACATTATGCCAACCTTTATTAATGCCCTTATACACATAATATCCCTTACACATATGCCGCACGTTATTAATGCCCTTATACACATAATGACACACATATGTCGCACATTATTAATGCATTATACACATGACACACATAATGCCCCAAACCACCCTCACATTGCACTCACACAGCCTCTTACACTGTGACCTTTGTCTCTGCTTGGAAACAGATGTGTCCTCATACATCTTGCCTCAATGCACCAATCAGCAGGAGATGCCTGGGGTGAGTAAGCTGGCAGCTCTGCTAACATCAGGTGCCTTTTTTGATGAAAATGCATCTTATTTGCATTGCTATGTGGCTAAGATGCACAAGCAGCTTCTGCTGATTAAAATGATATGCAGCATGCCTATATACTGTGTGCCACTGTGGCTTTACCTGCATACGAAATGCTACACACAGAATATAGGCATGCAGCATATCATTTTAATCAGCAGAAGCTGCTGGTGCCCCTAGGCATACCGATTGCCCTAGGCATTTGCCTATGCCGAGGGCCGGCTCTGGGCGCCGGGGATGTCCGTACGCGCCGGGCAGTGGTGGCTGGGAGCGGATCGAGCCGCTTGCTGGCCACCGCTGCTGTAGACAGTGAGTCACTGTGACTCACTGTCTGCAGCGGCGGCTGCCGCCGGGGGAATATTGTGTATGCAGCCCGGGCCCTCCACTCTGTCAGAGTGGCCGGGCCCGGACAACTGTACACAGGGTACCCCCTTGATGGCGGCCCTGGTCACGGTTAACGAAAAAGGTGATTCTCCCTGCACCTGGGACGGCTTCACTAAAAGAGCCGTCAGATCGCAAGTTGGAGACTACGTTAAAATCTATTTATGTGGCCAATGGTACACTGCTCAGGCCCACCATTGCTTGTGCGTGGGTGAGTAGTGCTATCGAAAACTGGTCAGATAACTTGTCATCTGAAATTGACACGATAGATAGAGACGAGATACTCCTAAAGTTAAAAGACGCTGCTGCATACATGCTAGAGGCCATGAAGGATATTGGTCTTTTAGGTTCAAAAGCCGCTACCATGGCAGTCTCAGCTCGGAGGGCGTTGTGGATTCGCCAGTGGAATGCTGACGCGGATTCCAAAAGAAATATGGAGGCTCTCCCGTATAAAGGTGAGGCCGTGTTTGGATATGGGCTGGATGCGTTGGTCTCTGCGGCTACCGCAGGTAAGTCGACATTCTTGCCTTATGCTCCTGCACCGGCGAAAAAGGCACATCACTCTCAGATGCAGTCCTTTCGGCCCAACAAATACAAAAAGGCCAAATGTTACCCCTTCTTTGCAGGTAGATCCAGAGGACGAGGAAAAAAGTCTGCAGCGTCTCCCGGATCACAGGAGCAGAAGCCCAACCCTGCTTCTGCCAAATCTGCAGCATGACGCTGGGGCTCACTTGCGGGAGTCCGCTCGGGTGGGAGCACGTCTGAAACTTTTCAGTCAGATCTGGGCTCAATCTGGCCTGGACCCATAGGTTTTGCAAATAGTGTCCCATGGATACAAGCTGGAGTTTCAAGACGTCCCCCCATGCCGATTTTTCAAATCGACCTTACCAGCTTCTCTTACAGACAGAGAAGTAGTAAAGACTGCAATTCAGAAATTATGTCAGGGTCAAGTCATTGTCCTGGTACCCTTGTGACAGCAGGGAGGAGGTTTTTATTCAAGCCTGTTCGTAGTTTCGAAGCCGGACGGCTCGGTCAGACCAATTCTAAACCTAAAATCTCTGAATCTCTACCTGAAAAGGTTCAAGTTCAAGATGGAATCTCTGAGGGCAGTGATTTCCAGTCTGGAGGAAGGAGATGTCAAGGTGTCGGTAGACATAAAAGATGCCTACTTACATGTTCCCATTTATCCTCCACATCAGGCTTATCGGAGGTTCGTAATACAGGATTGCCATTACCAGTTCCAGACGTTGCCGTTTGGACTTTCCACGGCACCGAGGGTGTTCACCAAGGTGATGGCAGAGATGATGGTCCTCCTTCGACAACAAGGAGTCAATATAATTCCTTACCTGGACGATCTCCTGATAAAAGCAAGATCCAAGGAACGGTTGGTGCAGAACATTGCACTCTCCCTGTCAGTGCTCCAACAACACGGTTGGATTTTGAATTTTCCAAAGTCGCAGTTGGAACCGATGACAAGATTGTCTTTTCTGGGGATGATACTGGACACAGAAGTTCAGAGGGTATTTCTTCCAGTAGAAAAAGCTCTGGAGATCCCTAAAATTAGTTTTGAAACCGACGAGAGTGTCGATACATCAATGCATTCAGTTGTTGGGAAAGATGGTAGCGGCCTACGAGGCAATACAGTTTGGGAGATTCCATGCCAGAGTATTCCAGTGGGATCTGTTGGACAAGTGGTCCGGATCCCACCTACACATGCACCAGAGGATAATCCTATCCTCCAAAGCCAGGATTTCACTCCTGTGGTGGCTACACAGTTCTCACCGATTAGAGGGACGAATGTTCGGGATTCAGGACTGGGTCCTAGTAACCACGGATGCAAGTCTCCGAGGCTGGGGAGCAGTCACACAGGGAAAGAGTTTCCAAGGAAAATGGTCAAGTCAGGAATCCTGTCTTCACATAAACGTTCTGGAATTGAGAGCCATCTACAACGGCCTTCTACAAGCGGTGCATCTTCTACAAGATCAGCCAGTGCAGATCCAGTCGGACAATGTAACAGCAGTCGCGTACATAAACCGGCAGGGCGGAAGGAAAAGCAGAGCGGCAATGGCAGAGGTGACAAAGATACTCCTCTGGGCAGAAAGACATGCAAGAGTTCTGTCGGCAATTTTCATTCCGGGAGTGGACAACTGGGAAGCAGACTTCCTCAGCAGACACGATCTCCATCCAGGAGAGTGGGAACAAGGGTTCGAGCAATCCTCATTGCCCCAGGCTGGCCAAGGAGGGCTTGGTATCCAGATCTTCAGGAGTTGCTCATGGAAGATCCTCGGCCTCTTCCTCCTTGCGAGGACCTGCTGCAGCAGGGGCCGTGCGTGTATCAAGACTTACTGTGGCTACGTTTGATGGCATGGCTGTTGACTGCCGTATCCTAGCCCGAAAGGGGATTTCCAAGGAAGTCATTCCCACTCTTGTTCAGGCCAGGAAAGGAGTAACGTCTAAACATTACCACCGTATTTGGAGAAAATATGTGTCTTGGTGTGAATCCAAGAAGGCTCCTACGGAAGAGTTTCAGTTGAGATGTTTTCTCCATTTTCTGAAGGCAGGTGTGGATGTAGGCCTAAGATTGGGTTCAATTAAGGTTCAGATTTCGGCCTTGTCAGTTTTCTTTCAAAAACAATTGGCCTCCTTTCCAGAAGTTCAGACTTTTCGTGAAAGGGGTGCTGCACATCCAACCTCCATTTGTGCCTCCGGTGGCACCATGGGACCTTAATGTGGTGTTGCAGTTCCTTCAATCAGATTGGTTTGAACCTCTGCAGGAGATAGAATTGAAGTTTCTCACTTGGAAAGTGGCCTTGTCTCACAAGAGTCCTTACCTGATCTTCCATGAAGATAGGGCGGAGTTGAGAACTCGCCAACAATTTCTTCCGAAGGTGGTTTCGTCTTTCCATATAAACCAGCCTATTGTGGTTCCAGTGGCTACTGACACCTTATCTGCGTCTAAGTCTCTTGATGTGGTTAGAGCTTTGAAGATTTATGTCGCAAGAACAGCTAGGATATGGAAAACTGACGCTCTGTTTATCCTGTATGCTCCCAACAAGATTGGGTGTCCTGCTTCTAAGCAGACCATTGCGCTTGATCAGAGGGACGATTCAGCACGCTCATTCCACGGCAAGATTGCCGATACCGAAGTCAGTAAATGCCCATTCTACTAGAAAGGTGGGCTCATCCTGGGCGGCTGCCCGGGGGGTCTTGGCGTTACATCTTTGTCGAGCATCTACTTGGTCAGGGGCAAACACGTTTGCAAAGTTTGACACCTTGGCCGATGAGGACCTCAAGTTTGGTCAATCGGTACTGCAGGGTCATCCGCACTCTCCCGCCCGTACTGGAGCTTTGGTATAACCCCATGGCACTGAAGTGGACCCCAGCATCCTCTAGGACGTATGAGAAAACAGGATTTTAATACCTACTGGTAAATCCTTTTCTCCTAGTCCGTAGAGGATGCTGGGCGCCTGACCCAGTGCGTACTTTACCTGCAGGTGTTAGTTTGTAGTTACACAAGTGTTGTGTTACGGTTATTTTTAGCGTGTTGCTGCAAAAGTTGTTCATGCCCGTTGGCATGTGTTGTGTTGAATGCCATGTTGTGCGGCATGGTTGAGGTGTGAGCTGGTATGAATCTCACCATTAATTTAAAAATAAATCCTTCCTTCTAAATGTCCGTCTCTCTGGGCACAGTTCCTATACTGAGGTCTGGAGGAGGGGCATAGAGGGAGGACCCAGTTCACACTCTTGAAAAGTCTTAAAGTGCCCATGGCTCCTGCGGAACTGTCTATACCCCATGGTACTGAAGTGGACCCCAGCATCCTCTACGGACTAGGAGAAAAGTATTTACCGGTAGGTATTAAAATCCTGTTTTTCATCATCCTGGAGGTGTGTCCTGCATTCCTGGAGATGTGGGCTGTCATCAGAGACTCTTCCTGCGCTGCTGGCTCCTTCTCATTGACAGCAGCCGGGTGCTACACAGTAATGTCACAGTGCACCCGGCTCCCGGTCACTACAGAGGTGCCAGCATTTTAGCGTCACCATCTGGAAGGGTGACATCCGCAGTTTCCGCACCCCCCTAGTGACACCTTTGATCAGAACTCCCCATTTAGGCAGATAAGAGTTGCAGGAGTTTATACACACAGTATATTAGCATCCCCTGTGTACTGTAGGTGAGTATGTGGTGGATCTGTACAATGTAATGGGAATCATGCTGCAACGCTTCTTCCTGGCTATGTAAAATGCAGTCTGAATCCCTTATCTGTGCAAACCTGAAACTTTGCCTTAACCTGGCTGAGCTCCATTTATTGCACTGTGACCTGATGTGACACCAATCTGTAGTACACCGATCGGCTCATTACAGGTGAATAAAGGAAAGCATTGCGCTCATCTGTAAGCTGCATTAGAAATATGACAGCTGAAATCCTATTGGCTGACAGTTAATTATTTATTTTGTGTGTATATTTTCTACATCATGTGTAAGAGGTAAATGGTTAATTAACATCAGTATTACATAAATCTTTGCTGGCTGTGAGGCATTCATGATGTGCTCTCTAGCGTGCGTGGTCATTCTGTGCTGTCTATATAACAGCACTATAAATAAAGATAGGAGAATTCAAACACTCTGCTATTGCACTTTCATGGCATGAGGATCGCGCTCAAAAGTGTTTGCTATCCCACAGGGTAGGGAGCACTTTTGAGTGAATCGGCCGGGATGAAGGGTGCGAGTCGGTCTGCTGTTGCCAGCGGTTACACGCCATATCAATGGCAATTCGCACCCTGAATTGAATGTTCTTATATGGGGTGAACATTCAAAGAAATCTGCTAAGTGCATTGACCACCTCAAGGTTCTATGCAGGAATAAAGGAAAGACAGGACCCTCCTCTATGTGAATGTTGGTAAATAAACTTTTACAACCACCCTTCCCAATACAGACAGGTGTGCCTCTACCTCATTGTACCTGTGCCACACGCTGCACGTGAGGCTGTAATAATAGATATGATTGCATCCTCCCGCATTCCTTCCTGAGGCGTACTACTGTGACTCTGATTTCTCTGCAGCTGCCAATACGGAAAACAATTCTAGCTGTTTATGTTACATATCCAAATAAACTCATATATATCTTTTCATCAGCACCGTATACTATAGTAGGCCTTGGGGCTAATTCAGCAAGCTGCGCAGAAGTGCGGAAATCGCTATTTGCCGTTTTGTGGGCGTCAACACACCGTTTGGGAAGCGCGGTCTGTACAACGTCTCCGGAACGTTTGCGTGGCGTGCCACAGTGGCTGTGTGACGTCACACGTAGCCTCTGCCACCCAAAAGATGCTGGCCCTCCGACTGCCTACGTAGCTAGGCTGCATATGCAGGGGGCTACCCTTATCATACATGCGAGCGCTGTTTAGTGAAACGCTTGCATGTTAGCGGTGGGTAGGATGCAGGACACAGCATGCGGGATGGCCTTGCCCTGTGCTGGCCGCCCCGCAGAAGTACAGAATTCGGCAAATAGCGATTCCCACACTTCTTCGGGGATAGCTGAATTAGCCCCAGTATCCCCAGGGTCAAAGAATAAAGGCGCATAATTATCAAAGGAAGAAGAGCTCTTTTTTAAATAAAAACAAGTATTTTCACAGACAATAGGGCTTGTTATTGTATCGCATCAACTTCACTCATCCAGGTGGGTCGTCCAGGTGAGGTAAGAATAATATTGCAATGGCACTCAGGGCCAGAGGCTTGTGGGTGGCCCGGGCAACTAGGTTGTGTGGGCCTTCACCAACAAAATGTATCCCCCACCCAGTACACCCTCCCCCACTGCCAATGCCACAATGCCCCTTACCGGCAGCTTGGCAGTGTATTACATTATGTCTGCGGGATCTTTATACTTGTAGATAATAAGTGGTGGTGGAATTATGGACTTTGGGGTCACTATAGGTATACTGTATATAGGGAGACATGTACTAAACAGTGATAATAGTGGAGAAGTTGCACATGGTAACCAATCAGCATTGACAACATTTATAATTTGCACACTATAAAAATGTATACAGAGCAGCTGATTGGTTGGCCCACTTCCCCACTTTTATCACTGCGTAGTACATGTCCCCCACAGTCTCCGTTGTGGAGGAGAATGCAGGGTGCATGTCCGTAACAGTATGGTGACCCCAATGTGTTGAAGGGAGGGGGTGCCCAGGACGGTCCCCCCCCCCCCAATAATCCAACGCTGATGGTATTTGTATGTTTGTACTACTGTGATACCTGTTCTGTTATAGGCATCTAGATATTTTTCTTTTGTTTTTAATTACAGTTTATCTATTTAAAAACAAATAATAATAATTTTGTACCCAATAACCTGAATAACCTAATAACACATACATGTGGCCCTGTGATAACTGGTTTTATATTACCTCAGGGGTCCCCAGTGATCAATAGTTCCCTTAGTGGGGAGTCCAGAACCGGCATTTACAAAAGCTTGACCCCGCCCACTGTATGGTCCCTTTTCTCACTTCAGATTGTGTAGCTATTGCCTTTCAGCATTGACTGAATACTCATCCTCCATCATCAGAGGCGTAACTAGGGTTTTTGGAGCCCAGGGCAAAATGTAAAATGGCGCCCCCCCCCCCAAGGAAAAAAAAAACATAGCAAAAGAAGCATGCGCGCGCGCCGAAAAAATGGGCGTGATCACACACCAGAAGGGGTGTGGCCACGCTCCAGAAGGGGTGTGGCCACTGAAAATGGCCCACAGTGCCAGTTACATTGCCCCCCAGTGCCAGATACAATGCCCCACAGTGCCGGATACATGCCCCACAGTGCCAGTTACATTGCCCCACAGTGCCGGATACATGCCCCACAGTGCCAATTGCATTGCCCCCCAGTGCCAGATACAATGCCCCACAGTGCCAGATACATGCCCCACAGTGCCAGATACAATGCCCCACAGTGCCAGTTACATTGCCCCACAGTGCCAGATACATTGCCCCACAGTGCCAGTTACATTGTCCCACAGTGCCAGATACAATGCCCCACAGTGCCGGATACATGCCCCACAGTGCCAGTTACATTGCCCCACAGTGCCAGATACAATGCCCCACAGTGCCAGACACATTCCCCACAGTGCCAGATACATGCCCCACAGTGCCAGATACATGCCCCACAGTGCCGGATACATACCCCACAGTGCCAGATACATGCCCCACAGTGCCAGTTACATTGTCCCACAGTGCCAGATACAATGCCCCACAGTGCCGGATACATGCCCCACAGTGCCAGATACATTGCCCCACAGTGCCAGATACATTGCCCCACAGTGCCAGATACATTGCCCCACAGTGCCAGATACATTGCCCCACAGTGCCAGATACATTGTCCCACAGTGCCAGATACAATGCCCCACAGTGCCGGATACATGCCCCACAGTGCCGGATACATGCCCCACAGTGCTAGATACAATGCCCCACAGTGCCAGACACATGCCCCACAGTGCCAGATACATGCCCCACAGTGCCAGATACATGCCCCACAGTGCTGGATACATACCCCACAGTGCCAGATACATGCCCCACAGTGCCAGTTACATTGTCCCACAGTGCCAGATACAATGCCCCACAGTGCCAGACACATTCCCCACAGTGCCAGATACATGCCCCACAGTGCCAGATACATGCCCCACAGTGCCGGATACATACCCCACAGTGCCAGATACATGCCCCACAGTGCTAGATACAATGCCCCACAGTGCCAGACACATGCCCCACAGTGCCAGATACATGCCCCACAGTGCCAGATACATGCCCCACAGTGCTGGATACATACCCCACAGTGCCAGATACATGCCCCACAGTGCCAGTTACATTGTCCCACAGTGCCAGATACAATGCCCCACAGTGCCAGACACATTCCCCACAGTGCCAGATACATGCCCCACAGTGCTGGATACATACCCCACAGTGCCAGATACATGCCCCACAGTGCCAGTTACATTGTCCCACAGTGCCAGATACAATGCCCCACAGTGCCAGACACATTCCCCACAGTGCCAGATACATGCCCCACAGTGCCAGATACATGCCCCACAGTGCCGGATACATACCCCACAGTGCCAGATACATGCCCCACAGTGCCAGTTACATTGTCCCACAGTGCCAGATACAATGCCCCACAGTGCCGGATACATGCCCCACAGTGCCAGATACATTGCCCCACAGTGCCAGATACATTGCCCCACAGTGCCAGATACATTGCCCCACAGTGCCAGATACATTGTCCCACAGTGCCAGATACATTGCCCCACAGTGCCGGATACATGCCCCACAGTGCCAGTTACATTGCCCCACAATGCTAGATACAATGCCCCACAGTGCCAGACACATGCCCCACAGTGCCAGATACATGCCCCACAGTGCTGGATACATACCCCACAGTGCCAGATACATGCCCCACAGTGCCAGTTACATTGTCCCACAGTGCCAGATACAATGCCCCACAGTGCCGGATACATGCCCCACAGTGCCAGTTACATTGCCCCACAGTGCCAGATACAATGCCCCACAGTGCCAGACACATGCCCCACAGTGCCAGATACATGCCCCACAGTGCCAGATACATGCCCCACAGTGCCGGATACATGCCCCACAGTGCCAGTTACATTGTCCCACAGTGCCAGATACAATGCCCCACAGTGCCGGATACATGCCCCACAGTGCCAGTTACATTGGCCCACAGTGCCAGATACAATGCCCCACAGTGCCAGACACATGCCCCACAGCGCCAGATACATGCCCCACAGTGCCAGATACATGCCCCACAGTGCCAGTTACATTGCCCCACAGTGCCAGTTACATTGCCCCCCCAGTGCCAGATACAATGCCCCACAGTGCCGGATACATGCCCCACAGTGCCAGTTACATTACCCCACAGTGCCGGATACATGCCCCACAGTGCCAATTGCATTGCCCCCCAGTGCCAGATACAATGCCCCACAGTGCCGGATACATGCCCCACAGTGCCGGTTACATTGCCCCACAGTGCCAGATACAATGCCCCACAGTGCCAGATACATGCCCCACAGTGCCAGATACATGCCCCACAGTGCCAGATACATTGTCCCACAGTGCCAGATACAATGCCCCACAGTGCCAGATACATGCCCCACAGTGCCAGTTACATTGTCCCACAGTGCCAGGTACAATGCCCCACAGTGCCAGACACATTCCCCACAGTGCCAGATACATGCCCCACAGTGCCAGATACATGCCCCACAGTGCTGGATACATACCCCACAGTGCCAGATACATGCCCCACAGTGCCAGTTACATTGTCCCACAGTGCCAGATACAATGCCGGTGCGCTCTCCACCCCTCACATTTCGGCTTTCGGCGTGACAGGGGCGAGTGGGATGCCCTGGCCGCCGGCGGCGCCCCCCTACTCCTGGGCCTGCCAAGGCGCCCAGGGCACGTGCCCCACTCGCCCTACCCTAGATACGCCTCTGTCCATCATTAACCTTCCAGCACTGTTGGCGAAGTAGTTAGCATCACTCTCTCACAGCCCGGAGGTTGTGAGTTCAATTCCTGACCAAGGCCTAATCGATGTGGAGTTTGTACGTTCTCCTGTGTTTGTGTTGGATTCCTCCAGGCACTCCGGTTTCCTCTCACGCTTCAAAAACATAGTGATAGGTTAATTTACTTCTGGCAAAACAAAGAACCCTAGTGTGTATGCATGTGTGTACATGTGGTAAGGAATATAGGTGGTCATTCCGTGTTGATTGCTCGCTAGCAGGTTTTAGCAGCCGTGCAAACGCTATGCCACCTGCACTGGGAGTGTATTTTGGCTCAGCAGAAGTGCGAACGAAGGGATCGCAGAGCGGCTACAAAAAAAAAAATTGTGCAGTTTCAGTGTAGCTCCAGACCTACTCAGCGCTTGCGATCACTTCAGACCATTCAGTTCCTGATTTGACGTCACGAACACGCCCTGCGTTCGCCCAGCCACGCCTGCGTTTTTCCGAACACTCCCTGAAAAAAGTCAGTTGACACCCAGGAATGCCTTCTTCCTGTCAATCACTCTGCGGCTGCCTGTGCGACTGAAAAGCATCGCTAGACCTTGTGTGAAACTACATCGTTCGTTGTAATAGTACGCCGCACATGCGCATATGCCGTTTTTTTGCCTCATCGCTGCACAGCGAACGAATGCAGCTAGCGAACAACTCGTAATGACCACCATAGAGTGTAAGCTCCGCTGGGGCAGGGACTGGTGTGAATGACTGAAATATTCTCTGTAAAGCGCTGCTGCGGTATACGTGTGCACTATGGTGGTCATTCCGAGTTGTTCGCTCGGTAATTTTCTTCGCATCGCAGCGATTTTCCACTAATTGCGCATGCGCAATGTTCGCACTGCGACTGCGCCAAGTAAATTTGCTATGCAGTTAGGAATTTTACTCACGCCATTACGAGGTTTTTTCTTCGTTCTGGTGATCGTAATGTGATTGACAGGAAGTGGGTGTTTCTGGGCGGAAACTGGCCATTTTATGGGAGTGTGTGAAAAAACGCTGCCGTTTCTGGGAAAAACGCGGGAGTGGCTGGAGAAACGGGGGAGTGTCTGGGCGAACGCTGGGTGTGTTTGTGACGTCAAACCAGGAACGAAACTGACTGAACTGATCGCAGTTGCCGAGTAAGTCTGGAGCTACTCAGAAACTGCTAAGAAGTGTCTATTCGCAATTCTGCTAATCTTTCGTTCGCAATTTTACTATACTAAGATTCACTCCCAGTAGGCGGCGGCTTAGCGTGTGCAAAGCTGCTAAAAGCAGCTAGCGAGCGAACAACTCGGAATGAGGGCCCATATACATAACTGTTAATAAATACTTTTGTATCTTCTCTCAGTTTCAGGGTTTGTTGCTGAAGAACCGGACCTGATCCACCATGGATGTACAGATGGAGGATGTTACCCAGCTACAGGAAATCTCCTCATTGGACGTTCCCATAGCCTCAGTGCCACATCCACCTGCGGGATGGAGACCAGTCAGGACTACTGCATCGTCAGTCACCTCTCGGTATGATAATATCATCACAGACGTTTTATAGGCACGGCGGGCATTAATTGTAACGGGTTATATATGTAAGTAGGCATCTTCATCATAATATTTAGTGGGGAATGTATCAAACCTTCTAAAGAATGGACAAGTTGCTCATAGCAACCAATCCGTATCTAGCTAACCTTTATCAAGTACATTCTATAACCTGATAGGAAGAAACTGTTTGGTTGCTATGGGCAACTTCCCCATGTCTCCACTCTTCGGAAGGCTTGATACATCCCTCCTTAATTATAAACCACTCTCTTGCAACTAGTAGGACAGCAGAAGTCCAGGTCCATGGGTGGTCATTCCGAGTTGTTCGCTCGTTGCCGATTTTCGCTATGCTGCGATTTGTTGCTAAATGCGCATGCGCATGGTACGCAGGGCGCATGTGCTTAGTTATTTAACTAAAAACTTAGCAGTTTTGCTGTTGATCGTGCTGCACTTTTCAGTCGCACTGCTGATCGGTGAGTGATTGACAGGAAAGGGGCGTTTCTGGGTGGTAACTGAGCGTTTTCCGGGAGTGTGCTAAAAAACGCAGGCGTTCCAGCAGAAAACGCAGGAGTGGCTGGAGAAACGGGGGAGTGGCTGGCCGAACGCAGGGCGTGTTTGTGACGTCAAACCAGGAACTAAACGGACTGAGCTGATCGCAATCTGTGAGTAGGTCTGGAGCTACTCAGAAACTAGCAAGGAATTATTTAGTAGCAGTTCTGCTAATCTTTCGTTCGCTATTCTGCTAAACTAAGATACACTCCCAGAGGGCGGCGGCCTAGCGTGTGCAATGCTGCTAAAAGCAGCTAGCGAGCGAACAACTCGGAATGAGGGCCATGGCCTCTGCTGTTTGGAAGATTCAAGATACCCTATCAGATCAGACCCCTGTCTCTGCCTCAAGCTCCCGTCCTGCCAATTCTCCAGCTAAACACTACATCATGGTTTCCATGGACCTGATTCATGTTGTAGGTAAAGCAAAAGAAGCAAGTAACTAACTATGGGCCTAATTTCAGTACTGCAGCCGCAGAGGACATGTTTAGCCGGAGTTCATAAGTAGACACAGAACCTGCCATAGGCTACTGCAAGTGTCCATGGTGAGAGTGATGAGACGCCGATGGTGAAGTGTTTAGAACCACCAGCAGAATTACACCGACCGTGGGCGCTGAAAGTGGGCGTCTCAGGACTTGCATATTCTGGCGCATGCATGTACACAAATTGAAAGCTGACACCAGCATTTGCATATTACCGCAGCCGCGAATCAGGACATAACGCAATGTTAGCTGCAACTGCGTCCACCTCTGAATCGGTCCCATTGTTTCCTTCTCAAGGCTTCAGCCGCTATCTCAGCACAAGCACACTGACCTTATTATAGTCTTGTCCTTGGAGACACATTCTCGGTCAGGTCTAATCGGTGAGATAAGAGAAATGCCAAGCTAGAGAGGAGGAACCCGGCCAAGCCGTTATCTGAGTCTCCGGCACACATTCCCATCCTAACAATGCGGCTCTGTCGCTGCTGCCGTTACCTGGGGAACGTAAGAACGATGCCAGGTCCTTGGAGTCCAGTATGTATTAGGATATTCTGCGTTATTTATGGTGGCTATTTATTTCTAGATTTAGTATTGCGGCTGCAATAATAATAATAATGATGGTATATTTCACATGCAGTGAAAATGGCAGTGAAAGAGTTACGTTTCCTGGCAGCGTCTAGCTAGGTCCCAGTGTAATGATACGCCCGACTTTTCTTACCTGTGACAGTTCCTTGATTTGGACATGTTCCCAGGTAATCTCACACTTGCAAAGCTGAATTTCATTCCCCAACCCATAACCTGAAATGAAAGCAGCCATCAGTCGGTTACCTCCCCTGACGCCCCAGTGTTCCCTATCGTGCCCCATAGCCCTAGCACCTGAGGTGGCATGTCATTCAGACTCGTTACACGACATCACCTGCCTGCCACCGTTACATCACACATTGCTGACCACAGCTGGACGTTACTGTTCAATTTCGTTTCTAAATGTAAACATTAAAGCATATAAACACTTTTGAAGAAAATTTTTGTTTTTGATGATGGTGATTCTTATTATGATGATTCATTTTGCATTACAGGAGTCAGAGAAATGTTTTATCTGTGACTCACGTGTCCCCTACGTAAAGGGAAGTCACAGAATTCAAAATGTCATTGACCTGACCGCACCGGATGGAGAAAAAACATGGTGGCAGTCAGAGAATGGTGAGGGGTAAATGGCAGATAATGATCATGTATAATGAAGAATGATTGGGGTAATTCATCTTATTGCTGAATGTACATACACATTGTATAAAACCCATTAATGCTACACCTGATTTTTTTTCCAGTTATTTCTTCTTCTTCTTCTTCTTCTTCTTCTTCTTCCTCTTCCTCTTCTTCTTCTTCTTCTTCTTCTTCTTTTTCTTTTTCTTCTTTTTTTTTCTTTTTCTTCTTTTTGTTCATCTTCTTCTTCCTCCTCCTCTTCTTCTTCTTCTCCATTGGCTACATCTAAGTATTTGTCTTCTATACTACACCTCCGATGGCAGAGAGAGGCTGGTTAATGTGCCATAAACTGATCACGAGCTCCCAGCAAAAGACTTACTGATATAAATTGGTGGCCAACTTGGATGAGGACTGAATATTTAGGGCCTGAGTCATACGCAATCCAAACGCAACAATTTATTATTATTAACAGTTTCTTATATAGCGCAGCAAATTCCGTTGCGCTTTAAATCGAGCTGTAGAGTCTGATAATAGAATGTAATGGGGACGCTAATGCGACTATACGCCCATATTCTGATTTGTACGCATCAGTGTGAACACAGCCACACTACACTGTCCTGGGGAGCAGCTGGCATTACTATCTTCAGCACTTTAACATACCCCATGCTAGGCGCAGGAGGCAAGACTGAATTTGGCGTCATCTTGGCTTACACATGACCCCGGCTACTGTACATGCTCATGACACACCCTGAAGAAAGGTTCTGTTGTGTGCATACATCCAGTTGCCACCCAGTTGCTGTCTATAAACACCCATTCGGCGGTTACAGCGAAAAGACTCAGATGCGTACAACTCGCAGACATCCTTATGCAGCCTACGGCACATGCACAGTGTGATAAAAATACAACTGAGGACCAGGGCCTCAGTCTCCAGACTAATTGGCTCCAAAACATGTTAAGGTCTGGGAATGTGGTTGGGAGGTGACCACACACATTAGGAAAATAGCAATCATGTTTTGACTTTTATCTTTGAAATGTCAGATAAAGAAAGATCTTATCAGTTTCAGGTAGGTCCTTACCAGGCCTTGTGGTCGGTTTTGGAACTGCACATCCGCCACTATCAGGCCAGTTGTGTATGGCCAACAATACTATATACCTTCCTTTGTGTGTATTCCCTGGAAAACATAGCAGTCATGAAATCGGACTCATAGTCGGGCAGCTGCGGTATCAGACATTGATTTTATCCTTCGTCCAGTGTTCATAGATTATTACAGAATCTGACCAGCAAATGTGCCCACTAATCGTACCTGACAACTCTTCCTGAAACAGTGGTGGTCTCCCCGACCACTTGATCCAGCAATCACCCCAGGGCTCTTTCTGTGACCATTGCAGATTTTTTCTCTCTCCCTACTATGACAGTTGTGTATGATTTTTAAAGCTTATAATCTTGGTTCATAGTAGGGATGGCCGTCTGTGGGTTAACCATCGATGTTCTCCATTGATGGCAATATTGGTAGTTAATATCAACGATATGAATAAAAGAAAAAAAATTGTCTGTGAACCATTGATAGTGTCACCCAGTAATGGCCGGCCCTGCTCAATTACTCATGTTGTAGCGGACCGATCGATCAATGGTGGGGGTAGGGATATATTGGTTGCATCAGGGGCAGAGCTAGACTCCGTGTCACAGCTCCAGTAGGTAAGAAAAATACCATTGTGGGGCACTGTGACATAGATGGTGGGGAACCATGGGGGCTCTTACATCGATGGCAAAATAAAAACAACAGCCATCTTTGACCAGCCCTAGATCGTAGCACAGCCCGCCTTTCACATCAGCACCTTACTCCTGCCCCCTAGCTCTTCTATAACTTGGAAAATAAATAAATAGAATAATATTAATTATATTTTTATTATTATTTTTTTTGTACAGTCGACTGTAAGTTCTTATTATGAAGGGTCTCTTGGGTAAAAACAGTGTAAGCTGCTCTCTTTTTTGTTTTTTGAACCAGTATACACCTAAATTTGCTGGTGAGCCCTTTGAGCTATCTGTTGTTCCCAGAGGTAATAAAGTCAATTATTTTGAATACTCTATATGGCTATTATGGAACTACAAGTCAGGCAGGGTATACTGGAACTTGTAGTCCCATAACAGCTGGCAAACAAAGGTTGATAATAAACTCTCTACACTTTCCATTCCCCCTCCTGTAACCAGCCGCAGTGACACAGACAGCACTTACTTACTTTTATTATTGTTGGGAATCGCCATTAATTGCACTAAATCTCCCTATTAAATCCTCATTTGCATGTATTTACATATTTACTAGTTAAACAGTAGCCAGCACAGAAGCACAACAAACACAAAAGGGACAGATGGATGAATGGCTCACGCTGAGCAGGCGGCTAGCTGTCCCCTGGCTTATAGCCACGTCTATACACGTCTTGTCAGTCGCTTGGGCAATTCACAAATATAGAATGGACCCTGGACAAGAGAGATGGCATTTTACTCAGCTCAGGCGCTTCCGCTGAATTATGTGGTCTTGACGTCTTTTTCTATTTGAGAATATTTAGCCAAAATTGTATTGTGTCGGTCTCCGGTGGGATTAAAGAAGTTGAAAAACAGCTAAAATAGAAATCAGAATGTTTGTTTATCAAGTATTACAAAGTAAAGGGGAAAGTACCAAGGGGGTCATTCCGAGTTGATCGCAGCCAGCAACTTTTTGCTGTTGGTGCGATCGACTAGACTCCGCCTATGGGGGAATGTATTTTAGCATAGCAAGGCTGCGATCGCTTGTGCAGACTCGCTATGCTAAAAACGTTTCCTGCAAAACAAGACCAGCCCTGCAGTTACTTACCCTGTGCGACGGATCCAGCGATGAAAGTCCTGGTCCTGACATCAGACATCCACCCTCCGTTCGCCTGGACACACCTGCGTTCTTCTTACCACTCCCCGAAAACGGCCTCCAACTGTGAGTATCCACCCCGGAACGCCTCCCGCCTGTCAATCTTCTTCCGTCCAGCACTGCGTCTTTTTTTTTGCGCTGGGCTCTCCGTGGTCTGGCGACGTCCGTCGCCGGGTAAAGACACACGTACGCAATGTGCACACCGCGCATGCGCAGTTCTGACCCGTTCACACCGCAGCGAAGAACTGCTGCGTGCGGACGGGTAAGAATTACCCCACAAGTCCATTCCCTAACGATGGAGCCTCATCTCATGTCCTGGGATATAACTTTATTGAGACAGTACAGGACAGAAAGCTAACACTGTATGCCAGGGTATCCGGATTCCAGGTCGACACCAATTAGGTCAACACCACTTAGGTGACATGGAAAATAGGTCAACATGAATAGGTCAAATAGGTTGACATGGAAAAAGGTCAACATGAATTTTTATCTTTTTTTTTTAATTTTTTTTAACTTTTTCATACTTTACGATCCACGTGGACTACAATTGGGAACGGTAACCTGTGCCGAGTGCAGTGGCAGCGGAGCGATGCACCTTGCCCGAAACATGGCGAGCGAAGCGAGGGGACACGGTGCACTAACTGGGGTTCCCGGTCACATTACGGAGAAAACAACACCAAAAAAAAACATATAAAAACTCGTATCAACCTTTTTCCATGTCAACCTTGTCCATGTCGACCTATTTATGGTGTCGACCTAAGGTGTGTTGACCAATTGGTGTCGACCTAAGTGGTATTGACCTAATTGGTGTCACCCTGAGTCCCAGACCCGTATGCCAGTTAGTTTGCAGTGACATCATTGGTCTTGTAGTTGTGTATGAATCCACAAATCAGCATGTCATTGTCTGCAGAGCATTTGGTTTGTAATAAATGAACACATTATAAATAACAGCTGTGCTTGAGGTTGTATTGCGTAAGTCTGGCTAATTATTCTGTATCCGTGTCCCAAGGTGTGGAGACAGTGAGTGTACGGCTGGATCTAGAAGCGGAATTCCATTTTACTCATCTTATTATGACGTTTAAGGTAATGCAATGTCAGGTATTTGTGGTCAGTCACAGGTCTGCCTAACGCCTAGGGCACCATTGGAGGGGATGGGGGGGATCATTCCGACCTGGTCACTGACACTGGCATGCGGGGGGACGCCCAGCACAGGGCTAGTCTACCCCACATGTCAGGCCGGTTCCCCCGCACAAGTACGAAAGCATTGCACAGCGGCGATGCTTTTTGTACTTGTGGAGTAACTTCCGGCCAGCACAGCTCCTGCAGCTGGCTGGGAGTTACTCGTCGCTGCCCTGGGTCGCAGCGGCTGCGTGTAACGTCACGCAGCTGCTGCGGCCACCCCCGCAGGGTCCGGCCGGCCTGCGTTGGCCGGACCGCGCCCCGAAAGCGGCGGCCAAATGCCGCCGTGCCGTCCCCTCCCGCCCAGCAACCACCTTTGCCTGTCAATCAGGCAGAGGCGATTGCTAGGCAACGTGATCCATCTGGCACGCCGGCGCATGTGCAGTTCTGACCTGAATGCTGCGCTGTGAAGAACTGCAGAGAGCGTTCAGGTCACAATGACCCCCGTAGTCAATTTACCTACAATCAAAATCCTGACAAGGTCAAAATCCCGACATGACGACATTTTAATTACCGACAAGTTCAAAATACTGTCATTTAAAATGTCGACAGGTCAAAAAGTCGACATGAGTTTTTCATGATTTTTTTTATTGAAACTGACTTGTTCACACTTTACCATCCCCATGGACCTGGAGAGGAATATAATAGTGTGCCGAGGGCAGCGAGCCATGCGTGGGGACGCGGTACACTTATACAGTGTCTATGTCAACCTATGTTGACATACACACCAAAAACCCATGAAAAACTTGTGGCGACTTTTTGGCCTGTTGACATTTTAAATGTCGTATTTTGACCTTGTCGGGATTTTGACCTTGTCGGGATTTTGATTGTAGGTATTTTATACTGATCCTCATTGGAGAGAGTGGAAGTGTATCAAGCCTCTCATCACTTAAGTACCACCCGTTTCATTTAAATAAACTTTAAAAAAGTTCTGACGTTTGAAATATTTTTAATATGCCAAAAGTCAGATTTTATCAAATGAAAATAGCTACAACAAATATATACATAATATTAATGCAAAAGTTTCATAAAATAAAACAGAAATAAAACAGGAGTCAATTCAACCAGCCACGAGCTGACTCACACTGCAAGTAAGTGCACTCATATGTCGGCACATTGCAGGCTCCCGGCTAATTGAATTGACCCCTTGAATGGGAGAACCACACTCATGCATCCTTCCATGTAATGACATAGCAGAGATAAGACATTACTTCGACTAACATGGGATAATGGTCTGCACATATACATATGAAACATGATTTAGTTATATACAGTGCATCATTCCTATATACTGTATGCATTAATGGGCCTGTATATGTCATTGACATGTTTTCTTAGTTTATAAAAACTTAAATTTGTTTGAAGGTCTTCACAATCAAGTATTATGATAAGTATTACTTTGAACCCTTTTTGTTTACTCTAGAGAATATGTCCTGAACTTGGATTGTTCCTAATGTGGTTCTTCCTAGCAATCCAGTCACAAACAGCCAGCATTGTATAATAATTGTGATTGGCTGGTCAGTGAAAGGGAAGCCCAGTGATTTTGCTTTGTTATTGCTAGTTGCCACTAGTTGGGGCTACGCCATACTAAACGTTTGCTTTTTCACATTACTTTGACCCCTTGACCTATGTAGCGGAAATTTGGGAACACTTGCATAAATTAAGATGCACATCAAGTCCAAAACTGTGTTTGCAGAGTGGTGGTTTTACTGGGGACTGAGTGGATTTATAACAACCAATTAGTGCATTAGAATCTTAACAGCAGCACAGATTATTTCAGCTCCATCCACTCCTGCATTTGGGAGGATCTAAGATAACTTGCAGCCAATGTCAGGCTAAAATAAAGCAGTGCAGGAAGATCTTGTTGTTACAAAAACCCTATGTAAAACTGAGCTCATATGTATCACGTGTTCTAGAATCTCACCGGTATTTAAATCTTACAATGCTTGAACTTCCCGGGACCTAGACTCCTTGTAGAGCCCCATACAGTAGCGCCCGCGGGGGGGGGGTTCTGAGTACCCAGAAACAGAAACCCCCCTGATGGACCAAATTCTATTTTTCAAAGATGGAGACAGACGGCAAACCATATGTAACTGTTATTTCCTCCTCCTCCCTAGACGTTCCGGCCTGCTGCTATGCTGATAGAGCGGTCTGCAGATTTTGGTCGCACCTGGAAGGTGTATCGCTACTTCTCCTACAACTGCACCAAAATGTTTCCCGGGGTTCCAGTCCATGCTCTCCAGAACATTGATGACATCATTTGTGATCAGCGATATTCAGATATCGAGCCTTCCACCGAAGGAGAGGTCAGTTACTCTTTGGGGTAAATTTACTAAAGCTTCTAAAATTGAAAAGTGGTGATGTTGTCCTTAGCAACCAATCACATTCTGTCTATCATTTCCCTGCTGAGAAAATTATAGATGGAATGTGATTGGTTGCTATGGGAAACATCGCCACAATTCAAATTTTAGAAGCTTTAGCAAATTTACCCAAGTCTTTATGTCACATAGTAGCCACTGAATTTGCATACTGTATGTAGGGGCTTACACTAGGTACCATACCATACTGCCTAGGTCATGGTACAGGGCTGCCATCACAAATTGTGGGGCCCGGGACCGACAAAATAGACATGCTACCGACCCCCCAAAAAAAATAAAAAATAAAACTCTGCAGTACTGCTCCACCCCTATGTGATGTCATACATTGTTGCGGACCTATAGGAACGGTTCACAGAGAGCTGTTATGCAGGGAAAGCTTGTTTTAAGAAGTCCTTCCCGTGTATCAGCCCGCTGTTATTTCACAGCCTGGTGCAGCTCTCCTGGTATTGGCGGTAGGAGCCAGAGGTGGGCCCCCATCTCTGTAAGGGCCCGAGACATCGGTCCCCCCCTGATGACTGCCCTTGTCTGGATATCAGTTTTATGTAAATTTGCAGACCTCCTACTTAGGAGAAGGATTTGGCTTCTGAATTGAATGATTGAGGTCACCCGTTTTCACCAGAGATAAGTCTTCGTCTAGTTTTGCCCCATAGATCTACGCGGTAACTTCTGCCAGAGGTATGGTTTGCTGGGTTCCTCTAGTTAACTAGGATTGTGGCGTACACCTATCCCGCTGGAATACGTCTTCTGGATGGTGATATCAGAAGAAAATCAATGTAAAAAGTGCTTTATTATTTCAATAAATAATAATAACAATGTTTCAGTTGGTTATTTGGTGAAAAAGTATATTTATGGAAATATCATTTTATCTGCAGTATTTTGATACTGTAAGCCTTGCAGCTCCTGGCCAGTATCGCTGAGATAACTGAATAGGGATAAAAACTAATATTGTATTGATCGTAATTGGCGATAAGAGATTTTCTGTGTGATATATCGCAATTGTTATAGTAAAAGCTCCAGTAAACAAAAGCCATGGAAGTGCTGATGTCATCTTGGCCCCACCCTGGAACAAACTATTCAAGGGGAGTAAATACGTTTAGATTTTTTCTGTGCATGGTATATAACGGCTGCTTCTGCATGTAGCCCACAAACGTCAGACAGCTTTATTTTTACACTGCAATTCAGATTTGAATTTGGACACGCCCCTCTGAAATCTAAAACTCTCTGCACATGTTACATCTGCCACATATCTAGTGCAACGTGGTTTTTGCCCAGTTGCTTGCTTTTTTCCTATACTTACAAAAATGTTTTTCATCAGGTTTTTCCCAGTCCCCCCCCCCCCTCCCTTCCCGCAGAAGTGCAAAGGCATCGCACAGCGGCGATGCCTTTGCACTTGAAGAGTAGCTCCCGACCAGCGCAGCTTTAGCATGCTGGCCGGGAGCTACTCGCTGCTCCCCGGCCTGCAGCGGCTGCGTTGGACGTCACGCAGCCGCTGCGGACCGCCTCCCCCCAACAGTCCGGCCACGCCTGTCTCAGCGACGTCGGCTGGCATGCACCGGCACACTGTGGCGCCGACGCATGCGCAGTTCCAACCCGACCACTGCGCTGTGAGAAACTGCAGCGAGCGATCGAGTCGGAATGACCCCCATAGATAATACCCGTTGTCGTAATTTAACATAAATTAAGTCAAAAAAAAAAAAAAAAACTAATTACTGATTTTTTCTACTTATAGGTGATTTTCAAAGTCCTTGACCCAGCTATTAAAGTGGAAGATCCCTACAGCTTGGAGATTCAAGGTAAAGTCTCCGCAGTTATTAGTACATCTCTCCATGCACCTTCCTCTCCATGCAGCATTGATTATCATTTTCTTATTCTATAATGAATGGATAAATGGCTGTAATGTTATAGTAGGTGCCCTTACACACCCAGCCCAAATACTGTATACATGCTGTACGCTGGTCACACTGAGAGCAAATATCCAATTTTATCTTTTTTTTTTTTACATGTTTTTATTGAACATATCACAAATGTAGAGAGCACAATTATCAATGATAGTGGAAAGTAAGAATAAGAAGGAACAGCATGTCCGCATAATAACAAGAAATAGAAATATAACACACATGCTCAGCAGCTGGGACGCAGTGCAGACTGCACTCTTAAACTGTTTTATTTTTTGTCATTTATATTTATACCCCAATCAGACCGCCTGAGGCGGGTGTTATACCCGGGAGCCTGACATGGGTGCTTCCCAGATGCGACCTGCCTCAGGCCCCTTGCTGCCGTTGTCTCCAACCTGGCATATTGCCATGTTGATGTCAGCGGTGATGCAGCGGGGGGCAGTGCTTACAGATCACATGATCTCCAATCGCCGCCCGTCCACACAGAGTGAATGGGAAATGGGTCGCATCGACCCGGCTTCCCGTTCACACAGCACAGCGAGCCGGGATGAACACGTGTTCAACCCTGCTCGCTGCTCGTGTAGGAATACCGGGTCACCCGGCACAGATTATTCCAACTGGGCCCTTGCAGACCGCACAGCAACACGCGCTCATGTGCTATAACCCATGGTAAAAGCTGGCAGTCTGAAAGGGGTATCAGTAATAATAAGAGAGACTGTTTCCCTGATACTCATGAAAGTGACCAATAAACAATATTTAACAAATGTTAATAGCAAAAAGAAAGGGGGGAAAAATGGGGGGGTAATTTATAGTCTTCCAACCCGTGCCAAAAGCAAGATTTAACATGCAGACGCGTGAAAGACGGCAAGGGACTGGGGCCAATTCAGTAAGGATAGCAAATTCTGCTAGCTAATCAGCAGAATTTGCTATCCTTTTGCACGCATGCTGGGGGTTAGCCAGCGCCTGGCAAGGCCACCCAGCATGCTGACCGGCGCCTTTCCCCCTGCAACAAGCAGAAATTGCGATCACTTCGTAACCATCTTACCTGTCGCGGTTGCTGCGTGTGACGTCACGCAGCCGCCGCGACCACGCCTCCAACATGCCACCGTTTGGAACGCCCCACCCCCACAATGCTCCGTCTCCTCCCTGGAAACGGAGCATTGCCGGCCCCCTCCCCCCCCCCCCACAGAAAGTGCAGACACATGCGCAGTATGGCCTGCTGTGCATGCGCCCACGGCCCCTCCGCAAAAATTCCGGTTGGATCGCGATTTGCCTGAATTAGCCCCTGTAATACACATAACTTTCCCATAAATGTTGTATTTTTAATATATATATAGGTACGCTATGAGGAAGATTTAAGGCTAAATAATAAACGGGTATGGGTCGTTGGGTCGACCCAACTAAGGTCGACACTCATTAGGTCGACATGTACTAGGTCGACAGGTCAATTAGGGACACGTGATTAGGGAACCCTGAGAAATGTATTCCCTTATTACTCACACTTTATACATCGTTGTTTACGTCCACAATACTTACTTTATGGTCTGGAGTTGTGTTGTGCACTGTGCCATATGTAGGATCAGGAGCTGTGTGACTAGTATTCTGTGGCCTCATGAGCAGCACTGTGATACAGTACGTATGGAGTGACGGTCAGCCACCTGCTGCGGCCATAACCACGGCAAGCCAAGCGATATTGGCCCTCATTCCGAGTTGTTCGCTCGTTAGCTGCTTTTAGCAGCATTGCACACGCTAAGCCGCCGCCTACTGGGAGTGAATCTTAGCATAGCAGAATTGCGAATAGAAATTTCTTAGCAGTTTCTGAGTAGCTCGAGACTTACTCCTACACTGCGATCAGCTCAGTCAGTTTCGTTCCTGGTTTGAGGTCACAAACACACCCAGCGTTCGCCCAGATACTCCCCCGTTTCTTCAGACACTCCCACATTTTTCCCAGAAACGCAAGCATTTTTTCGCACACTCCCATAAAACGGCCAGTTTCCGCCCAGGAACACCCACTTCCTGTCAATCACACTCCCATCACAGGAACTATGAAATTTCTTTGTTAGGCCGTGAGTAAAATACCAAACTCTTTTGCAAATTTACTTGGCGCAGACACACTGCGAACGTTGCGCATGCGCAGTTTGCGACTAATCGCTCCGTTGCAAAAAAATCTTACGAGCAAACAACTCGGAATGAGGGCCATTGGGCCTTATTTAGACCTGTTCGCTCCTCTGCGAACTTGCAGATTTCTGCGATCAGATAGTTGCCGCCCAGACAGAGTGAATAACCGCCCCGGTGCAAGTCTGCGTACGCCGTGCGAAAAGCTTTGCAAACGCCGGTCAGCTGCAAATCCGTTTACAACTCACTCACCACTGAATGATTTTTCCAGTCTGTACACAGCCCAGAACTTACTCCTACAGTGCGATAGAATCAGGCTGATCGGGGCCGGAGCTGACGTCACACACCCTCCCTGAAAACGCTTGGGAACGCCTGTGTTTTTCCTGACTTAACATCCCTGAAAACGGGCAGTTACCACCCACAAACGTCTGCTTCCTGCCAATCAGCCTGCGCCCGCCTAGCAATCAAAAAAATTGCAGAATTCTTTCACAGTTTAGCCTCATGCATGCGCACTACGATTTGTACGCATGCGCAGTTGTTCGATAATCGTCCGCCTTGCGAATACACACAACAGGTCTGAATTAGGCGCTTATTGCCATTGCATTTAGGTGCAGTATTTGCACCAAGCTGTAGCAACCGAACAGAAATTTGCTATCACTGCATAAAGGGCCATATTGACGGGGAGATGTGGAAGGAGATGTGTGCTGAGCGAGGGGGGGGGGGGGGGGGGGGAGACGAGGGGTGTGCTGAGCGATGTGCTAGATTGCCAATCTAGCACCGGCAATAGCGATGCGGGACCACACATCGCTATCGCTGGGGGGGATGCACACAGGAGCTTAAAATCTAGGCAATCTAGGGGGTAATTCTGAGTTGATCGCAGCAAGAACTTTGTTAGCAGTTGGGCAAAACCATGTGCACAGCAGGGGGGGGCAGATGTAACATGTGCAGAGAGAGTTAGATTTGGGTGGGGTGTATTCAAACTGAAATCTAAATTGCAGTGTAAAAATAAAGCAGCCAGTATTTACCCTGCACAGAAACAAAATAACCCACCCAAATCTAACTCTCTCTGCAAATGTTATATCTGCCCCCCCTGCAGTGCACATGGGGGGTCATTCCGAGTTGTTCGCTCTGTAAATTTCTTCGCATTGCAGCATTTTTCCGCTTAGTGCGCATGCGCAATGTTCGCACTGCGACTGCGCCAAGTAAATTTGCTATGCAGTTAGGAATTTTACTCGCGGCTTTTTCATCGTTCTGGTGATCGTAGTGTGATTGACAGGAAGTGGGTGTTTCTGGGCGGAAACTGGCCGTTTTATGGGAGTGTGTGAAAAAACGCTACCGTTTCTGGGAAAAACGCGGGAGTGGCTGGAGAAACGGAGGAGTGTCTGGGCGAACGCTGGGTGTGTTTGTGACGTCAAACCAGGAACGACAAGCACTGAACTGATCGCAGATGCCGAGTAAGTCTCGAGTTACTCATAAACTGCACAGAGAAGTCTTATCACAATATTGCGAATCTTTCGTTCGCAATTTTAAGATGCTAAGATTCACTCCCAGTAGGCGGCGGCTTAGCGTGTGCAAAGCTGCTAAAAGCAGCTTGCGAGCGAACAACTCGGAATGACCCCCATGGTTAGGTTTTGCCCAACTGCTAACAAAATTGCTGCTGCGATCAACTCAGAATGACCACCCTAGTCAGATTGCTTAGATTTTAAGAACAGATCTCTCCCTTGTGTGCCCCCCTTAACTTGTTCAAACAGATGCAATCTAATTTCTGATTGGCAGCTGTGGTCCAGAACACACCTAAATGCTATGTTACTATGGCGGTTCTGTTGTAGAGGTGCTAAGAATGTCTGAAGACTGCAGAGGAACTGAAACCAAATACTTACTGCATTTTGTAGGCTATACTAGGGCAGGATTTACATATACCATAGTGAATACTGTGTAATGTGTGCTGTATATACAGTTTGTGTTATAGGAAAAGCTGGCATGTTAAAACTCAATCATAATAAAAATGCAATAAGGATGTTTCACAAAACATTGTAGTAGATTTCCATAAAACCAACTGCAATGATTCCCATTCGCCAATACATTTAATATTCCCTCTTCCTGAGCGTGCAATTTACATAAGTGTGTTATTATATGTGTGTTATTATTACAGTAGATCACAGGTTCTCAAACTTGGTCCTCAGAACCCCACACGGTTCATGTTTTGCAGGTCACCTGTAGATTTTTAAAATGTGACAGTTGGTGATACACAGTGCAGCTGCTGGGTGACATGGAAAACGTGACCCGGCATGTTGGGTCCTGAGGACCGAGTTTGAGAACCACTGCAGTAGATCATTTTCATATAACGTACTATATTAGTTACCTAGTACTGAGTAAATCATTTTTGTGCAGAACTTCTCCAAATCACAAACCTGAGGATCAACTTCACGAAGCTTCACACGCTCGGAGATAACCTCTTGGATCAGCGGCCTGAGGTCCTGCAGAAGTATTATTACTCCGTCTATGAGCTGGTGGTGCGCGGCAGCTGTTTCTGCTACGGCCATGCTTCCGAGTGCTCTCCGGTGGAGGGAATAGAAGGAGGAGTTGAAGGAATGGTAAATATGACTTGTGTTAGAGTGTTAGTATGTGGAGTGTAAGCGGTATCGATTGAGTGTAATTGACCAGTTGTCACCATTATTACTCAGGGGGACATGTACTAAGCAGTGATAAAAGTGGAGAAGTGAGCCAGTGAAGAAGTTGCCCATGGCAACCAATCAGCTGCTCTGTATACTCTTATAGTATGCAAATTATAAATGTTACGTCAAATCTAATTGGTTGCCATGGGCAATTTCTGCAATGGCTCACTTCTCCACTTTTATCACTACTTAGTACATCTCCCACCTCCCAAACTCCGTCTGTCCCCTCTAAGGGACACCCCACATAGGAGCAGCACGTCTCTGTGTGCGGTCTAAATATCTTCCTCCGTCTTTCTCCATCTATCTTTTCTTTATCAATGTATACTTTCTGCATCTATATAACATTAGATATTTGATGCACGCATCTTGCTGATATCAATAGCTGGAAAGCAGCGCCGGCTGTAATGCTGTCTTCTTACAGATACACGGACGATGCGTGTGCAAGCACCACACGGTAGGCCTGAACTGTGAGCACTGCCGGGACTTTTACCACGACCATCCGTGGCAGCCGGCCGAGCCCAACAACCCCCATTCCTGCAAAGGTAAGATGTGCCATGGACTATATATCCCAGAGAGATAGGTGTCCCAATATTCCGAGGCTCTCTCCAGCTTGCTGTAGATGAATCCATGAGAGCGGCTACTGCAATGACATTAGCTATGGAATTACTGCTTATAGATGTATCAGTGTTGTGTTTGCATCGTTCTAGAATGTAACTGTAACAACCACTCCAGAAAGTGCCACTTTGACATGGCGGTGTTCCTCGCCACCGGCCGGGTGAGCGGGGGCGTGTGTGACGACTGCCAGCACAACACGATGGGACGCAACTGCGAGCTGTGCCGCCCTTTCTACTACCTGAACCCCTGGTCAGATATCAGGGCGGAGGGGGCCTGTATCCGTAAGTTTCTGTCTGCTTAGTGTCTCCAGCTGTGTCTGTGATAGAAGCAGATTATAGATCAGTACTAAGGAAGAGAGTTCCCTCCTACAGCCTGTGACTGCGACCCGGTCGGTTCTTTGGACGGTGGAGTCTGTGACAGCCACACCAACGTCAACCTGGGGATGATTGCTGGACAGTGTCGCTGCAAGGAGAACGTGAAGGGGGAACGCTGTGACAGCTGCAAGGAGAACTTCTACGGGCTCAGCCAAAATGACCGCCTGGGTTGTCAGCGTAAGGAATGCCTTGACTTACTCCAAAATGTCTTCCTAGTGCCACCGGTGTATTTGTGAAGCAGAAAATTAAATGTGCCTGTTTCTGCTTGTGGTTAATGTTCTTTTCACCATTCTATTCATCGTTCATATATGTTTTTACCTTCCTTACTCTGTTTCTTCACCTCTACGTCTCCTGTTCCTCCGCAGCATGCAGGTGTGACCCCCGGGGGATCATAGCCGGGAACACGCCGTGCGACCAGATTAGCGGCGATTGCTACTGTAAGCGCTTTGTGACAGGACGGTACTGTAACGAGTGCCTGGTGAGTGAGCCGTGAGCGCGCGGATGGAAAACAGGAGCGTTTCTCACTGACAAGACTAGAGTGACCGTTGTCGCTGGTTCACCCTAAAATGTTGTGATCCGCTCAACGCACCGCACTACATAATATGTCAGCGCTTTATAAGTAAAAGATAATAGTATAAAATCTGTCTAACAAAACTGTGCTAAATAATAATCAGGGTGGCAGCTATAAATGTATACATCCCAGCGAAATCCAGATGTGTCGTCATGCACCTTGTGTCTATACACCGCACAGTGTGAGACATGATCCGGTCTCTAGGTCGACACTATCTAGGTCGACCACTATTGGTCGACAGGGTTTCTAGGTCGACAGGTCAAAAGGTCGACATGAGTTTTTCACAATTTTTTTTTTTTTTTTTACCTTTTCATACTTAACGATCCACGTGGACTACAATTGGGAACGGTAACCATGCGAGGGGACACGGTGTACTAATCAAGGTTCCCGGTCACTGTACGAAGAAAACGACACAAACCCCCCCCATAAAAAACTCATGTCGACCTTTTGACCTGTCGACCTAGAACATGTCGACCTAGAGACCCTGTCAACCTAGAAACCCTGTCGACCTAGTTACTGTCGACCAATAGTGGTCGACCTAGACACTGTCCACCTAGTTACTTTCTACCTTCCATACCACCCCCATGTGAGACACCCAGTATAATGTGTAGGTTTAGATAATGTACAGTAGGTTGTGGAACGACAACGGCACAGTATTAAGGAAGTGTTGCAACAAAATAATTTTAAATATTTAATATTTTTCTCCCATTACAGCCAGAGTTTTGGGGTCTCAGTAATGACATCATGGGGTGCCGCCCTTGTGACTGTGATTTTGGAGGCGCCTATAACAACAGGTAAGTGTAATAGCCTGTGGTTCTTTAGACACCAAACCCACAGTATCACAGCTGAGTACATGCATCATCCGTCTATGCAGGTGCTCCCTGGAAGACGGCCAGTGCGAGTGTCGCTCCAACATCATAAGTCGGCAATGTGGGGACGTGCAGCCGGGCTACTTCTGTATGCCCCTAGATTTCTATACGTATGAAGCAGAGAACGCACGAGGCCTCTCCCCCACCGACCCACAAACGCCGGTACGTCACATGTACTATTGTAGTTTTCTTCATTCGTCTAGAATTGTCCATTTGAGTTTATTGGTGATATGTTATTTTGGCTATAGAGATGGCAATTCTTACTCATCACGGGATGTAGTATAAAAATTAAAGTATTTGTATGTATATACAACTGAAAAATGTAAGTGATACAGGTGGTCATTCCGAGTTGATGGCTCGCTGCAGATTTTCGCAGTGCAGCGATTAAGTGAAAAAAACTGCAAAAATGCGCATGGTACGCAGCGCGCATGCGCTAAGTACTTTCACACAAAACTTTGTAGATTTACACAAGCTCGAGCGACGTTTTTTCCTCGCTCGAGTGATCGTAGTGTGATTGACAGGAAGTGGGTGTTTCTGGGTGGTAACTGAGCGTTTTCAGGGAGTGTGCTAAAAAACGCAGGCGTGCCAGGTAAAAACGCAGGAGAGGCTGGAGAAACGGGGGAGTGGCTGGCCGAACGCAGGGCGTGTTTGTGATGTCAAACCAGGAACTAAACGGACTGAGGTGATCGCAATCTAGGAGCAGGTCTGGAGCTACTCAGAAACTGCAGGGAAATATTTAATAGCAGAACTGCTAATCTTTCGTTCGCAATTCTGCTAAGCTAAGATACACTCCCAGAGGGCGGCGGCCTAGCTTGTTCAATGCTGCTAAAAGCAGCTAGCGAGCAAACAACTCGGAATGAGGGCCTTAGTCACTTACACTGGGCCTGGGGCCTGGTTCTAAATCGGACACAAGTGGAAATGCTGACGGATACTGGGCATGCCCCAAAAGAAATAAGTTGCCGTCTGCACGTGCGCCGGATCGAGAAAACGCATGCGGGCGGAGTTGCTAATGTGTGCAATACTCTGATAGTAGGCAATCTGTATCTTGCATGGTGCGACTGATGGTTGTACAGTAGCTGCATTTGCATAAAGTTGCAGAAGCAATACCTGCAAATGTGCACACAGGGGTGCTACAGTGTCCAAATCAGGCTCTTAGGGGGTCATTCAGATCTGATCACTGCTGTGCGTTTTCGCCCAGCGGGCGATCAGATCCGAACTGCGTATGCACCGCACTGCGCTGGCGCGTCGCACGGCTGCAATGGGTGTTCGGTAGTCAGCGATGGGTTTGTGCGAAAGATCCATTCGCGCGGGCGTTCGCAAGGTGACAGGAAGAGGGCGTTTGTGGGTGACAACTGACCGTTTTCAGGGAGTGTCCGGAAAAACGCAGGCGTGTCCAAGCGTTTGAAGGGAGCGTGTCTGACGTCAAATCCGGTCCCGATCAACCTGATGTGATCGCAGTGGCTGAGTAAGTTCTGGGCTAAGCACAGACTGCACAAAATCAGTTTGTGCAGCTCTGCTACACATGCGATCGCACACTTGCACACACTCCCCCTGTAGGCGGCGACTATCTGATCGCAGGACTGCAAAATTCGCTCCATAGCGATCAAATCTGAATAACCCTTTTAATTTGCTATTGCAGTCACTGAGAGTGAACTCATTAATTGATATCGTAGCGATCCTTAAGCATCAGTTAATGAACGTATTAGACATGTTTGCGTTAGTGTTCCTTTGAGGTCTGCCACAAACCTTTAACATCAGATGAGATTCTGAGACTGTCCCATTATTACACATGATTTGCCAATCGCAGTGATCATAGCTGTGCCGCGACGAGGCAGCGCAGTATGCGCACATTAATATAATGATTGTTGTGTGCTGGCTGCGGCAGATTAAAGCCCCATTGTGTTGGGTAATCTCAATCATCCCTTTAAATTCCCGACTAGGACGGTCCTGGCAGCGAATATTTATGCAGCCCTCTGATTACCCAGATAGAGGAATTACACCTGCCATGGATTCCTAAAAGAACTATTGTTGCAGGAAAGTAATGTGACCACATAGGTGGAGAGCTGCCAGGGCACGTACCCCCCTCTCTCCGGCCCTCTCTGCCCCATTTACATTCCTCAGGGAAGATATTGCCTCTGATTGCACCTACATTCCTGATCCGGCTGATTGCAGGCTCCGCCGCGGCCTGTGAGAATAATATTATCATTATAAAGCTGGAATATTGTACAGCTGCTTTCTGGTGTCTGCTCTGCGCTAATCCTTTCTGTTTTATCTATAAACCCGGGAATTGTCTGGGCGTATCGGGAGATGTCTTCATGCTGCAGGTATTAGGCCTGTTCATTCTAGTCAGGTGTTTGGAGCTGTGGAATAACGCAGCTCCCTGTTGTCGCTGCCTGAATGGGTGTAATGTGCCCTATATTCATGTTCTTTGCTGGAACTCATAAGGTCGGCTGAGAATCGGGCTGTTATGTATAATACTACGCCTTACGGGCACGAGTGTCCCGTCCTGTATTCTCCACGCTCTTTTTTTCCCAACTGTATTCAAGGGATGTACCGGGAGAGAGATTATGAGGGAACCATCTTTAGCAGAATCGGCATTTGGTGAAATCTGGAATGGTCCGGACTCCGGAACACGGGACCGGTCCGGCTCTTTGCAAAGACCTGTGCCGTTGTGGAGCTGTTTGTGTGTGTCCTCATGTATGATACAGCAAATGGTGCAGGGAGATGTCCTGACCCGCAGCTGCTGCACTCAGGCAGAGAGAATGGGAGCAGCACAGGCCGGAACAGTCCGGACTCTGGAATGCCGGACCAGTCCTGCTCCCTGCAATGACCTGTGGAGCTGTCTATGCGTGTCTCCATGTATGATACAGCAAATGGTGCAGGGAGATGTACAGTACACCCCTCCCCCTCCCCTCCCTGACCCGCAGCTGTTGCACTCAGGCAGAGAGAATGGGAGCAGCATGGCCGGAACAGTCCGGACTCCGGAATGCCGGACCAGACCGGCTCCCTGCACAGACATTTGCAGCTGTAGAGCTCTCTGTGCCAGTCCCCATGTATGTGACAGCGGTCACACAGCACACAGTGCATGGAGACGTGCACAGAGATCTCCCACAGCTGCCCAGAATACTGCAGGTAGCTGGATCGGCACGGCGTTCCGGAATCCGGACTGTTTCCAGCTTTCGCCTAATCCCAGCAGAATCAGCCACCAATGTGTGTCTCGCTGAGTGCACTGTTATTGGTGTTCCCATACTGTAGGAGTTAATGTTGTGCGCACTGTCAGGGGCACCGAGAAGGGGGTGGAGCAGGTATTCATTACCCAGGCCCGAGATTGTCTGGGGGGTCCCAGCTAAGCCAGCCATTTAGCACCTGGGCCTTCCTCAGCATCCTTGGGTGGTGGTTGAGTACACCCCATATTGGAAAAAGCTCGTCCAAACAGATTGTCTTGCAGGACACTGTGGACTCTGTGTAAATCGGGTGTGGTATTGAAGGTCAACCACACTTAAGTCGACAGTGTGGTCGACAGTAACTAGGTCAACAGGGTCTCTAGGTCGACAGGTCAAAAGGTCGACATGACTTTCTTCATCTTTTTTGGTGTCGTTTTCGCCGTACAGTGACCGGGAACCCAGATTGGTGCACCGCGTCCCCTCGCATGGCTCGGTCAAGGTGCCTCGCACCGCTACCGCTGCACTCTCCACAGGTTACCGTTCACAATCGTAGTCCACGTTGATCGTAAAGTATGAAAAAGTAAAAAAAAAAGAACAAAAATTTGAAAATCTCATGTTGACCTTTTGACCTGTCGACCTAGAAACCCTGTCGACCTAGAAACCCTGTCGACCTAGTTACTGTCGACCAATAGTGGTCGACCAAGACACTGTCGACCTACAGACTGGATACCGTGTAAATCCTAGCAGCTGTGTTGAATGAAATACTTGTTTCACTGAGTGTGACATGTGGAGCTTATATATAAATGGATTATGTATTCAGGGGCGGATCCAGGAGAAAATGATGGGAGGCACCATGATAGGGGAAGGAAGGGTGGTCAGTGGTATTCGGTCTCTTTGCGTGCACCGAAGACCCCCTGGATCCCCAACCCACTTGCACCTTATAGACAGATGAGCAGAAGTTATGTGACTGCAGAACAAGCTCTGATGATATATTTGGGTTCAGACTTCAGATGAGTATTTATTGGAGTATTAAATCCCTGGCAGTGTTTGTCCCCACAAAGGAAACTTTACTGAAGCCCAGCCACGGACTGGTCCTCCGTTTCAGCCCGAATATTTGGGGGCGCGCCGTCACGATGTACGGGGGCGTGCCACGAGTCAAGGGGGCGTAGACTTGTGGCACTCCCCCATTTCTATGTCGACGCTTGCTGGGGACGGGGCCGCGCCGCAAGTCCGGGGTCATGGACTAGCGGGACGTCCCCATTTTCATGGAGGCTAAACCAGAGAGCCGGAGGCTCTCTGTGGGACCGGACCGGCCCACCTGTCCATCGGCCTTTCTGGCATGTGCCAGATGGCCAGTCCGACCCTGCTGAAGCCTGTCCAGTTGATTCACTAATTCAGCTGCTGGCCATTCTCTCTTGAACCCTATCGTGGAGCAGTGAAGTTGGTAATGTCCCTCTGGGGGAAATGTATCAAAACTTGGAGAGAGATAAAGTACAAACCAGTCAGTTCCTAACTGTCATTTTTCAAACACAGCCTGTAAAATGGTACTTTGTCTCTCTCCACTTTATCTCTCCAAGCTTTGATACATCTCCCACTCTCTCCCTATATACTGACTCTTATACTCCCCACCATCAGGTCCAGAGCCGCTTGCTGTCGGAGATGGTGCACTTGCAGAAAACAGAGATGATAATATCACCAGCAAGGTGGGACAGGTGGCATCAGCTGTGGGATGTGCCGTTCAAACGGGTTATTGGGCTTACGCGTTTCTCCGCCCATCAAGCTCGCAGAGAATTCTCTGCCAAAACCGCCAGGCTGAAGGGCAGAGAACATATGGCCCGTGGAGATTTTGCCACCCACCTCCATCTTGCTTTATGGCTTGCCGGTGGTTTTCTCCGCCTGAGCTCTTATTCTTTACGCCCTATCGAACGTAACCCAAATCCCCATCTCTTATTAAATAAGGAGATTGAGGATGTTATAAAGCAAGTGGAAGATATGAGATATGAGAGGCATTTTGGGGGTTTAAAGATCATATAGGGTGTTTTTGTTGAGAACGGGGTTGTTAATATTATACAGTACGTGAAAATGTAAAGCTTATACAGGTACACCACCGATTTTCCGGCAACCGATGATCCGGAAACTCTTTTAATCCAGACAATTTTGCTTTGTCCGGATTAAAGGGGGTCAGGGACGTTTTTTAATCCGGAACATTTTCTGCGCATGGGCGTAACACTCAATATGCGCAAGTGTCAGTGGGTACAGCTTCCACGGACACTGCAGGTGACACAGCAAGCATCGGTGGGGCTGTTATGGCGTCCACTGTAGCATGTATTTTACTATGTAGTGTTTTAGAAATATTCTGAAGGTGCAAAATTAGTAAAAACTTTTCCACCGTTCATCCGTCAGAATCGATAATCCGGCACAGCACTGAAATCGAGGATGCCGGAAAATTGGTGGTGTACCTGTATTGGCAAGCACGTGGGATCTATTCTAGTTGCATGTGGTGTCTCTTTATTTGATAGATGACGTTTACTATTTTTACTTGCCGCTGACATTAAGTAATATGCGTTCCCTTTTGAAGTTTTGCTGTCCTTGAAGTGGATCACGTCACCCGTTACTGAATTAAAGTCATGTGCATAATTACAGTAGGATTTTAAAGTTTAAAGGTAGATAGATATAATTCCGGACAGTGCGGCTGATACAGAGTTGCTCTAAAGTCCGTTTTACGGACAGATATGGCGGGTTTTCGGATTGAGAGATGTGTTCTCGTCCGACATGCCAGCCGACGGGCCGACATATCATGCCACCCGTATACACAATGCATGATGCAGTGGTACGACGGCACAATCTAACATGCCATGATTGGCCGTGCAGCACCGTCAACCAGGAGATATTGTTAACAGCCCGCAGTAGTGCGCATTTGCGGGTACACACTAGACGATTTGTTGTTCCGATATGGAAAATCATCCTGACGCCGTCCTAGTGTGTACCCGGGCTAAGCTAAGTGATGCAACAGCGCGATTTGCAGAGATTTGCATGCGCAGAAGTCCGTCTGTTTCAAACAGATCTCTTTACTGAGGACGCGGCTGGTGCCAGCGTGCGCTGATAATGATGATGGCGATGAACCCAGAGGCCTAGGTCTGAGTCTGCCGCAACAGCTTATGCTAAAGCTAGAATCCACCCTTGTATAGTATACATCTGTGCGACCGCATGCGGAAGCCTATAACGCCCACTGTTCTGCTGGGTGCAAAACATCTGTCTGAAACAGGCGGCCCACCTCCATCCGCACGCCGATCAAGCATGGAAGCTGTCATATACTGTATGCCCACAACACTCCATGCGTTCACACGTTGCCACCTAGTTACCACCCATTTGCTCCGTCGATTTATGGATCAATTTGTATACATTAGCGAACCCCTTCCGTGTGCGTATACCTGATGCAAAACATACACGTATGTTGATTTCTTTTGCTGGCACATGTGTAGTGTCCTGAAATCCACAAGATCCGTCCGCATTTTCCACTTGCATTTGACTCAGAGCCAGGCCTCTGTTGGAAATATGTGTGTTCCCGGCTTGAGGATGTAGCAGAGTGTCTGTACACACCAGCGGATGCTTTACAACTACAAACAGCCCAGTTACTTACCCAGTGGAGTGGTTTTATTGAAGATAAAGCAGGTGTAGCCGTACTCACTGTTATACACACTGGTAGATGGGGAATTATACAGCTCACCAGCTGGGGAGTGTATGTGCAGGATGCTGGAACAGAGGTTCTATCAGCAGGTAATCACAGGTCTCACTGGAGCTGATTAGCACTCTAACACAGTTCAATAATGGCTCATCACATGCTCAGTAGCAGCCTTGGTAGCCATCTTGGTACAGGGAATGAAGCCTCCCTGGAAGAGTAGCAACATGGAGTCTGCACAGTTGCACAGTGTACTTTCATCAGCCCACGTGTATAGATAGGGGCAGGGCGGTCACATAGATGACTACAGGGAATATCTACATTTAGTCCCGTGCACCCCCCATGACATGTAGCAGAAAAGTTTAAATGTGCACGTTTATATTTGTTGGCAAGTGTTGTGGCTAGAAGTAGCAATGTCTCCATAAATTTCTATGTTCTAGTTAATACACAATTATTGTACAATGTATGATGGGGTATAATTACTCTGTAGGCAGATAGTGAGCAGAATATAAAAGCGTCGGTGATCATAACGTGCCATTTGTGTTGATGTGTGCCCCAGGGCAATGCCAAGCCTGAGGCAGGAACAGACTGTGTGGAATACTACAACGCCATCCAGAACGGGAAGAAAGCCAGGCTACGTCGCCATCGGAGAACTATCCGTGTTCTCCAGCAGAGGGCGCACCGCCGCCGAGCCCGCCAGCTGCAGCAAAAGGTGAGTACCACTGGGGTGTCTCCTGCTCTTGTATTGTGCTACACAGTGCTACACAGTGTTACACTGACTGATGCTAAATGCCTGCAGCATCCAGCATTAAGCAGCCGGGGAAATATCCTGCTGAAATGTTCGAAGGGATAGATAATGGAGCTTTTAGAAGGATATACCTACCCACAAAGTATTGGCAGTGACGTTCATAGAGGGATGACAGTACATATCTTTAGAATGCAGCATTCAGAAACAATTCAGCACAAGGCATAACTGGAATAAACAAGGAGGACGGGGAGAGGACAGGCACGAGAGATGTTGTTAGTATCTTTTATATAGTGCCAACATTTTATACAGCGCAGTACAATCAGAGAATGTTTACTATTCACACCCATCCCAAAATCAGTGGCGCTTACAACTAATTGCCCACCATAGGCACACAAATGCTCACACACACCAATAGCAATTAAGGGGGTCATTCCGACCTGATCGTAGCTGTGATAAATTTAGCACAGCTACGATCGCTTACACAGACATGCGGGGGGACGCCCAGCACAGGGCTAGTCCGCTCCGCATGTCAGGCCGCCCCCCCCTGCACAAGTAAAAAAGCGCTTTTGTACTTGTAGAGTAACTCCCAGTAACTTGTGACATCATGCAGCCGCTGCGGCTCGCCCAACCACACGCTCCGGCCACGTCTGCGTTGGCCGGACCGCGCCCCGAAAATGGCGGTCAAACGCCGCTGTGCCGCCCCCTCCCGCACAGAGACTGCCTCTGCCTGTCAATCAGGCAGAGGCGATCGCTAGCCAACGACGGCCATCGGCCGTATGACATGCGCCGGCGCACTGCGGCACCGGCGCATGCGCAGTTCTGACCTGAACGCTGCGCTGCGAAGAACTGCATTGAGTGTTTAGGTCAGAATGACCCCGTAAGTCAGGAGATAATTACCCGGTATGCTGTGGGACCCCAAACCACCTTCAGGGAGAACACAAGCTCCACACAGCTACCAGGGCAGGCTGGGTAAGGGGCCAGGAAGGAACTTACCACAGCAGTGTGCTACCACTGTATAAACTACCCTGTGGCCCTATTGGCTGGTTACCGGAGTCATCGCCAGCAGAGTCACTTATCATAGCTCTATGCTCATCTTATAACTGGACTCGAGTTATCTTGCAGGGACCCTTTTCCACTGAGCCGCGGCCAGGGTTGCCCCAGCAATGACTCGGGCTATTGCGGCATTGGAAAAGGGGTATTAGTAAATGGTTAACGTACTGGACTATCAATCTTCTCCAATATGGCTGGGCTGCAGGGGTCCCCGGCAACAATTGGAGGGATGGGGTAAGGTTTTTCTAAGCTGCCTTCATCATATAAACAATTAAATTTGATTAACCATTAAAAACAGAGGGGCAGATTTATTAAGCTCGGTGAAGTGATAAATTAGAAGGTGATAAAGGACCAGCCAGTCAGCTCCTAACTGTCATTTTTCAAACCCAGCCTGTGACATGGTAGCTAGGATCTGATTGGCTGGTCCTTTATCACCTTCCAATTTATCACTTCACCAAGCTTAATAAATCTGCCCCAGAATCTCAGTGGCACTTTTAGTAAATTGAGACTGTATGATTTACCCAGCACAGAGAAATAAATATTTCCCCTTGTGTTTCATTTCCTGTAATGGTAAGCATAAAAAACCCCTAAACTAAACTAAATGGAACCGTATGAGGAGAGAGGCCGTCCACTTCGGCCCAGTCCCCTGATCCCCTGGGTGTGAATTGTCTCTGCATCTTGAGGAAAAACAGCTTATGTAACTTTATTTACCCAGCCAGGAGGCAGAGAAATGAATATTGTGGTTTATCTGTTAGATGGGCCATCAAAACCTTTCCCATCCAGGTGTTCAGCCCACGCCCAATCTGATCTAATTGCCTGTAAATCCTCCTTGTCTTATGTAAGAATAACATCAGGCAGATCTGAGCTTGTGTGAGGAGGGGTCTCAGACAGTCATCCGTCTCCGATTTATGTCTCCTGCAGCCGGACACTGAGGTAATTCGACGCGAGCACTCGCCAGATCACATGATCACCTGGACTGGGCCTGGCTTCGCCCGAGTCAGAGATGGAGCTGGTCTGCTATTTCACATAGACAACATCCCGTACCCCATGGACTATGACATCATGATCCGATATGAGCCTGAGGTATGGACATGACACAGATGGAAATTGACAAAGTAAACCTAATTTGCGGCTTCAACATACTTTATTCCCAATGCAGATACAGCTGCTTTGTATATAAGCATAGTTTTTGAGATACAGTACTGCAAATATTGTTTCTCCCCAAATGAAATCGGAATGGTAGCCCTGTATTGTCCATGCCAAGATGGCGGCTTCTATAGTGCTGGTCACTGTGGTCTGTATGGCTATAGCACCGTTGTGCATCAGCAAAAGTCAGGTATATCACTGCTTCACCACATCCCATTAGTAGATACTTGCCTACTCTCACAGAATGTCCTGCAGGCTCCAAATTTCAGGGGGGAGGGAGGTCTTCCCAACACCCAATAGAGTAGTCCAACCTCCCAGATGCTTGATGATGCACGTTGGCACAAATCGTGGCATCATGCAATGGCCCAACCCCACTTGTACCTCCAATCCAGGATCTCCTGTAGGGGATATAAAACTTTCAAGTATGCAGTAGTCCACTTTCCACATTGTTTACCTGTGGTCTGTGCACAGTGAGGCAGCCATTTTGTGGTCTGGACCAATTTGCATGAGGACAAAACCTATACTGTTTTTTTATTAGCTACCAGCAAAATCACTGAGACACCCAAAATGAAATATAGCAATCCACTATTGATAGCATTGAGGTATTTAGTGCCTCAAGCTGTGTCATTGGTTCCTAGCAAGACTATAGGCTGTGTGAATAATGGCATAGATGACAAAATGGCCTCCTCAGCCCTGTGTGCAGGTGACAGGCAGATGTGTGCAAGTCGCCTACAAAAACTACACAATAAGGTGGAGGCAACACTTTTGACTGTATTCAGTACAACATTTGCATAATGAAACAAGCTTGATGCCACCTTGTACTGTGGTAAATGTACCCATCAAGCTTTGCTCTCAGTGGGGTGTTTAGTACGTTAATGTTTATGCTTGTCCACCATATTGCAAAGTGTAAACTAATCTAAAAAAATATACTTTCTCCATATTTAACCTGCTTTTTGCAAAATGACCTATACATCCCTCAAATCTATGGCAAAAGAGGTTTAATGAGGATTCTTAACCGTTTCTGTCTCTAGTCTGCTGAGGACTGGGAAGCCATAGTCAGCGTGACATCACAGATATTACCCATGAGCCCGCGCTGCGGCAACGTGCTGCCCTTTGAGCAGATGTACAGGGAAAAGCTGCCACACGCCGAGAGGTAACAAATGATGTCATAGATTTCATGTGTTAATCACTGACATTTAACCCATAGCAAAAAGTCACCACGGAGTAAACTGTTTGCACTGAAATGTCTCAGGGGGATCAGTACGAAATCCCACTGGACGGGATCCCGGCGGTCGAAATACCGACACCGGAATCCTGACCGGCACAATCCCGACAGGGGTGGCGAGTGGAACGCAGCCCCTTGCAAACTCTCTACGCTCGGCACACTAATTTATTCTCCCTCTATGGGTGTCGTGGACACCCACGGAGGGAGAATATGTCGGTATTTTGACCGCCGGGATTCCGTCTGGCGGGATCTTGACCGCATCCCGTCTCAGGATAGTGGCAGGTGAGACTTGGTTAATGGTGAATGCAATCCACATATAACATAATGTAAACCATACAAAGGGAAAAGTTGGACCCTGAAGCCTAAAACAATGTAAATCAAATGTAGATCAAATAAACCTTACTAAACATTTCAAACATAAAGGTATGTATGTACATATGAAAAACAGAACACACCTACAATTAGACGTTATGATGATGACATTTACTTATATATAGGCTGACCATACTATTCCATTACAACAGACACTCATGGATTACACAGGTTCTGCGGATGAATACAACCAGGTGAAATGTAGGCTTGAAGTCAGCCAGCCACAGAACCTGTGTAATTCATTAGTGTCCCAGTATAAAGGGATAGTACTGTATGTAAGCCTACTGATATAGAGTCAGCCCAGCACATACATTGCACTTTATAATTGGGAACAAAACAGTAAAAGATCACTAATAGACAAAGAGGTAAGAGGGCCCTGCTTGCAAGGTTACAATCTATAGCGCACTGGCGTATTTACAATGGGTGCACATGGGCCCTCAGGGTCAAGGGGGGCCCACACCGCGCACCCTGCACCCATTTTTTAAATACTCACCTCTCCGGAGTTCCCTGCCGGCAGCAGCATCTCTAAGTAAATCTCCGGTAAATGGTGTGGCGGCAATTGTTCCAGAGAACTGCGCATGCGCAGTTAGGAAATCTCTGGGAAAATTGCCCCCACGCCATTTTCCCGGAGATCTGCGCATGCGCACTAGACTCTGGGACAACATTAGGGTCCCCTAGTGATTCTAGTGACCAGAGTCCACAGCGTTGCCGGCTAGAGAGGAGTCTGCACACTGGCCTCCTCCTCTCTAGAAACGCTCCTGCTATAGCGCATTATCTGCTCACTGTATGTTACCGCTGATTGGATGAGACCCTTCTTCCCTAACAGTATCCAGGCAGTTTAAGAGAAAGCCCCCCCCCCCCCTCCCCCCATTACATTCACAATTGCCTCTCTCGGCATGACAGGCTGGACAGTTTCAGATGCCCATTTGTCAGAATAAAGCTGATTGGATGAGATGTTCCGCTGTCATGCCTGGAGATGCAGCAGCCCCGGGATGGGGTGAGTTTTTCCCTCATTCCCATGGTCCTAGGATATGGGGTACTGTGAGGGTGTAATATTAAACATTAGTCCACCTGGAGGTACTCTTAGATTAATACAGGTACAGGTCTTTGTATACGTTTGGAGTAATACCTTTACAGGAAAACTGGCTTATACCTCATTGGGAATAACATACTATATATGGATATAATGACCTTTACAATCTGTCCTTCATTTCTAGGTATCTGGTCCTACCCAAGCCTTTCTGCTTTGAAACAAACAATCAGTATGAAATCAGCATCCGCTTCCAGCGCCTGGAAGCCACTAACCGCCATCCGGGAGCCTTCATCCTCATCGACTCGGTGAGTCTAGCCTCCGTTTCCTGTGTACATGTAATGCGGCCATTTATTGAAATGGATCAAAAGGTCACTGTCAAAAAGATTGCTATAAAGCATGTCAACCAATCAGACACTGGCTTTTCATTTTTTAAATTGTCCAATAAATATGACATCATGTGATTGGTTGCTATGTTGAGTGCAATGCCATTTTTGCATAGTTAACATTGCAGGAGCTGATGGTGGTAAGAATTGCCAGCAATGGCTTTCTCATACCTTTGCATGGGGGAAGCCTATTTACCAAGTAACATAGTGGTCCTCATACCACTGCCCTCCCTATTGTGCTATCACCATCTCAGGATAGCAGGATGCACCAAACCATTGCACAATGCATAGCCAGTTTAAGGTGTGGGCGCAGGAGATACTGTACCCCGAGCCCCCCTCTGTCAGGCTCCCCCACCTGGCCAGAGCACACTGACATCACTAGCTCTCTCTCTTGTGCAGCAGCAGAACCAGGCAGCCAGAATGTGAGCAGGACAGTATGCAGTGCAGGCAGAGATACAGGAGTATCATGTTTCATGAGCTACCAACAGACCTTCTTGACCAGAAAAGAGATAGGAGTGAGGAGAGAGCTGTAAGTGACCCAGGGTTCCCAGAATCTCCTCCTCCCTGCCGGGGTGTCTGGGTCCTGTGTAACCTATCATCAAATGATAGCATTCAGGTCTAGAGACAGACAGACACACACACACACACACACACACACACACAGAGTCCTCCTGAGTCCTGTCCCAGTGTGTAACATTACAAGAAAACTTTATAAAATAGTTGTCTCTCAATTAGGTGGAGCTATAAACAGTCGTCAGGCATTATTTAACTATTACTGTAGTTTAAATCTAATATACACCATTGGTTTAAATTCTAAATACACGATCCATACAATCCCAACACGAACCATTTCAGGGGAGGACAAAATGCTCTCTACCTGGATTTCCCTCTTAATTTATGATTGCAATCACATCAGTTGAAAAATACCCTTCTTATCAATTCAATAGTTCAGCAGAGGTGACGCCAATCATATTCAGAGGCATTACTAGAAATTTTTCTCCCCCAAGCGAAAACGATCTCTGGGCCCTCCCACCCCCCTCCCCCCCCCCTCCCCCCATAATTGCCACTAGTAAGGTAATGAATCAGCGCGCGCCACCAAAAATGGACGTGACCTTGCTGAAATGGGCGTGGCTTTGCCGGAAAAGACTACCTTATACCCCAGTTTTGCAACCTGCACGCCCAGACGTTGGCCACCACAGGAAAAAAAATAATCCTGATTCATGCCCCTTACATTATTTGTCATTTTTCCTCCTTATAGTAATGCCCAGTATACATTATGCCACATACTGCAATGGCCCTTAGACATTATGCCACACACAATAATGCCCATGACACAATATGCCACACACAATATGGCCACCGACACATTATGCCACACCGTAATGCCTGTGACCAGAGCCGGATTAAGAGGGGGGTCCCGGGGATAAGTACCCCAGGCCCCCTTTTTTCAAAGGGCCCCCCGTCGCCGCCGCAGATCGGAACAGAGATCCGATCTGCGGTATTGCCCTGCGCTCCTGGGAGCCGGCGCCACACGCAGCGGCAGGGCAGCTCAGCGATAGCCGTCCCTGGCGCCTCTGGCTCCCGGCTCCCGGCGGCAGCTCCACTGCCCGTGATAGAAGGACAGCTGAGCGACGGCTCAGCTGTCCAATAGTGTGAGGAACAGCAGCCTGCGGCTCAGTCATTGGCTGGGCGCGCAGGCTGCAGGGAAGGAGGAGGGAGGAGTCGGACAGCCGCCCATGGACTCCGTGGAGGCAGCAGCAAGCACATCACCCGTTCTCAGCCAGCTCAGGGGACTCCTTGGCTACCTGTACCTGTGCAAAAGCACAAAAAAAAAAGGCTGCATTACAATATGTTCTGGGTTTTTATATATATATATATATACACATGTGTGTGTATATATAATATATAGATATAGATATATATATAAAAATGATGTGTATGTATATATATATATATATATATATATGTGTATGTATTATAGACATATTTATCATAGGCGTGCGCACGGGGGGGGGGGGGGTGCCTGGTGCACACAGGCACCCCCTAATGTCCAGCACCCCCCTCACACGCGCCTGTAGCTGACTCATTACTGAGCATGCAGTTCTATTCCTGACTGTGACTACACTGTACGCCCGCAAACGCTCTACGCCCGGCAGCACTGACAGCCCGCTCTCTACGGCCGTCCGCACAGACTTCCTGCACGCAGAGACATCCCGCTACCTACGGCCGCTCGCTACGCCCACCCACACCCGCTCTCTACACACGCGTCCATCATCCACCCGACCCTTCCCTCCCTACACTCACCCTCTATGCTCGGTCAGCAGGCCCGGCGACAGACATGCCGCTGCAGGGGCGGTAGAGGGTACATTTGTCAGCAGCACCTGCTACCGGAACCCACATGATTTTAATTTTAAATCATAGGGCCCCCCTGTCTTAAGTACCCTAAGCCCCCCGAAGCCTTAATCCAGCTCTGCCTGTGACACATTATGACACACATTGCAATGTCCGTTATACATTATGCTACACACTGCAATGCCCCTGATACATTATAGCACACACTGTACAATGCCTGTGACACATTATGACACACATTGCAATGCCCGTTATACATTATGTTACACACTGCAATACCCCTGATACATTATAGCACACACTGTACAATGCCTGTGACACATTATGACAGGAATTGCAATGCCCATTATACATTATGCTACACACTGCAATGCCCATGATACATTATAGCACATACAATGCCAGTGACACATTATGACACACCCCGCAATGTCCGTTATACATTATGCCACACACTGCAATACCCCTGAGACATTATACCACATACCACAATGCCCGTGAAATAGTATGCCACACACCGTAATGACTGTGATACATTATGCCACACACCGCAATGCCCATTACACATTAAGTCCTACAGTAAGGCTTCTAATTACTTTTAAATTACCTGATCGTTGCCAGGGGTTTCATGCTCTTGGTTCCATGCACGTTGCCAGGGGTTTCATGCGGTAGGTGTTATGCTCGTTGCCAGAGGTATCGTGCTGGGTTTCAAGCTTGTTGCCAGGGGGTAATATTCGTTGCCAGGGGTTTCATGCACTGAGTATCATGCTCGTTGCTAGGGGGTAATGCTTGTTGCCAGGGATTTCATGAGCTGGGTGTTGTGCTCGTAACCAGAGGGTAATGCTTGTTGCTAGGGCTGTGCTCCCAGTGCCACACATGCCCCCAGTGCCCCATATGCCCCCCCAGTGCCAGGTACACATATACCCCCCAGTGCCAATTATGCTCCCCCAATGCCAAATATGTACCCCCCCAGTGTCAAATATGCCCCCCGCAGTGCCAAATATGCCCCCCCAGTGCCAAGTACCCCCCCCCCACCCCCTTCCCCGGGCTTCCCTGCTGCTGTGCGTTTTGGGAAGGAGGACACGGAGGGCACAGTGCGCGCCTCTCCTGTGTGTCCCTCCTGGGGCTCCGGCGTGTCTGTCAAATGAAGTGCCGGTTCGTGAGCCAACCAGAGCTCCCGAACGGCGTTGGCGCCCCCGCAGCCCTGCGCGCCTCCAAACGACCGCAGGGGCCCTAGTTACGCCACTGATCATATTAAGAGGGAAGTCCTGGTAGAGAGCATTTTGTCCCTCCTGGAATGGGTCATGTTGGGAGGCATGCATAATCTAATAGACAACACCCCCCCCCCCCAGGCCCCCCTGTCTTAAGTCCCCCCCCCCCCCCGTATTAGCACAGGCTCTGCGTCTTTGTATGCAGCCACAACATATGCAAAAGCCGCTGTAGGCATCTTAAGTGAAAAGTCCCCGGCGTGCGTCTTCCTGGGATCCACTGCTGTATTGGAAGAAGCAGCATTGAATTCTTTACATGATCTTCTGAGTAATTTATTTACTGTCCATCAGAACCACGCAGCCAGGGCCAGTGAGGCTGTATCCCCACAATCCTTCAAACATCGGAAATCTGCGTTACCATGGAAACAGCGTCCATCTCTTAATCAGCGCCATGAGTGCCCAGCGACAGGTGGCAGTGCGTACCGTAGGATCTGTTTCCCAGATGCCTAGCTCAGAAGGTCTAGGAATAAAGCAGACTGGATTGTCCCTGCTGTCACAATGGGTAAACATTCCCACGCTATGGCTTACAATTCCACATGGGTGCCTTGTAAAAGTAACTTGTGCTGGAGTTTTGACGAACACAAAAATGGCTTCTTTTATCTGTCACTTAGATGTACACCCGCAGGATATACTGCGGCAACTTCTGACTAATTGCACCAGTGTTTGGGTGGGACAGGCCTAATCCGAGAGTTCCGCCCCACCACCACTTTCCGTGTGGGCACGCCTGAGCGCCAGCGACTGGTGTCTGATTTACACCTTCAAAGAAAAGCAAAAACAATATGATATTTTCCGCTTGCCCAAACTGAGCGAGAGATAAAGAGGTTCCCACGATGGCGACGGGAGCGTCTGTAAAACCTGCAACTGGGGAATGCCGGCTGAAACGTGTATATTCAGTCTCCATTTTATTTACAACATGAAATGAGGTCCTAGATTTTGTGATCATTTTGTAGCACGAACAAACAGATCTATAAATGGCTCATCTCTCTGCATTGGCTGTGTCTGAATCAGTTTATGCTATCTATAGAATATAGGTGGTCATTCCGAGTTGTTCGCTCGCTAGCAGTTTTTAGCCGCCTCCCACTGGGAGTGTATTTTAGCTTAGCAGAAGTGCGAACGAAAGGATCACAGAGCGGCTACAAAGTTTTTTTGTGCAGTTTTAGAGTAGCTCAATACCTACTCAGCGCTTGCGATCACTTCAGACTGTTCAGTTCATGTTTTGACGTCACGAACACGCCCTGCGTTCGCCCAGCCACGCCTGCGTTTTTTCTGTCACGCCTGCGTTTTTCCGAACACTCCCTCAAAACGGTCAGTTGACACCCAGAAACGGCCACTTCCTGTCAATCACTCTGCGGCCAGCAGTGCGACTGAAAAGCTTCGCTAGACCCTGTGTGAAACTACATCGTTCGTTGCAATAGTACGTCGCGCATGCGCAGAAGTGCCGTTTTTTTGCCTCATCGCTGCACAGCGACAGAAAAGCAGATAGTGATCAACTCGGAATGACCACCATAGTCAGATCTGTCCCCAAACTTGTACGCAGACAGGGCAGTAGAGAGCCTGGCTGGGCCCCAGGTACTTTTCAGGGGGCGTGGCCTGATCACAGGGGTGTGGCCAAGCACCTTTGGGGAAAAAATACAGAATTTTTTTTATTTTAAACCCCTCCCTGGCCACACTGCAGCCCAGCACACAACAAGGTGACAGGAGCTGATTGGCTGGAGCACCATTTATCATACACAGTGAGTTTTATCACTCGTTGATAAATGGGCCCTTTAGTTCCAGATGAAAAGTGGGAGAGAGAAGAGGCAGAGAGCCTGATTCAGAGATGGACGCTACTGCAAATGTATGCTAAAGCCACAGCCTACGGGCTGCCTACTGAGACGCTCACCGACTGCAGTACTAATCCGCCGTGGAGCGCAAATTGTCTCACCACTGAACGGGCATTGGCTCATGGTTGCTCAGAATGTCCGACGGTACGTGGCCGCTGGTGCCAATGGAAGTGCGTCTTCCGACGCAGTCCCTGACACCAACAATCCCCAAAACCCCCCAGTCACTGGGCAGAAACGCTTTTCGGAATCGTATGGATCTCCACGCAGTTAAGATCTCCGTCCGCCAGTGCGAGCATTGGGCGCAGGCCCAGAGTCTTGGATCCTTAGGCCTTACAGCATTCCCGTGCTGTATACTTGAATATAATATGCATGTTATACTACTATATGCTGTATAAATGGGTGTGGATCATAGAGTCGACAGTCAGTAGGTCGTCAGTCATTAGGTCGACCACTATTGGTTGACAGTGACTAGGTCAACACCTTAAATAGGTCGACACGGTCATTAGGTCGACATGGAAAAAGGTCAACACAGGGTTTTTTGGAAGAAAAAAATTGTGGTGTTTTCTTCGTAAAGTGACCGGGAACCCCAACTAGTGCACCGTGTCCCCTTGCATCGCGAGCGAGCGTAGGACACAGGTTACTATTCCCAATCGTAGTCCACTTGGATCGTAAAATATGAAAAAGTAAAAAAAAAAAAAATGGAAAAAAGTGAAAAACTCATGTTGACCTTTTTCCATGTCGGCCTAATGCATGTCGATCATTAGTGATCGACTTAATGAGTGGATCCTGTATAAATTCCTGTAATTAATAGCTGCATGACTAATGAGTTCTGATGTCACTGCTTATATTCATTAAAGTCCTGATGTCATCATGTCAGGAAAACGTGAGCATTATAGGGACCCTCTACTGTAAATCATTACAGATGTTAAACACCCCTTGGAACTCCCTGATCTGTATATATACACTTGGAGTGTGGTGTAGCTTTATATGGTCATGGAGCTAGGGGGGTAATTCTGAGTTGATCGCAGCAGGAACTTTGTTAGCAGTTGGGCAAAACCATGTGCACTGCAGGGGGGGGGGGGGGGGGCAGATGTAACATGTGCAGAGAGAGTTAGATTTGGGTGTGGTGTGTTCAATCTGCAATCTAAATTGCAGTGTAAAAATAAGGCAGCCAGTATTTACCCTGCACAGAAACAAAATAACCCACCCATATCTAATAGGCCCTACACATTTGACGATTGGCCACCGAGGTGCCCGACTGCCGATACGGCCAACGGGCGACCCGGCGGCGGGGTGGGGCAGTGACGGGGGGAGTGAAGTTTCTTCACTCCCCCCGTCACCCAGCTCCGTAGACTTGCAGGCAAATATGGACGATCTCCTCCATATTGGCCTGCATGCACAGCCGACATGGCACCAGCGATGAACGAGCGCGGGGCCGCGCATCGTTCATCGCTGGTGCCTCCACACTGCACGATATGAACGTTATCTTGTTCATATCGTGCAGTGATGTCGGCCAGTGTGTAGGGCCCATAACTCTCTCTGCACATGTTATATCTGCCTCCCCTGCAGTGCACATGGTTTTGCCCAACTGCTAACAAAATTCCTGCTGCGATCAACTCGGAATTACCCCCCTATATGTAGTATTTCTATCCTCATAGGAGGGGATGCACTGTCTCACAGAGCCAGCTATCCAGCTGTAGCCACTACTGCTGCCGCTGCGTGACAGTGTTATTCCAGGGTTAAGGGTCCTACACACTGGGCGATGTAATCGACCAGCGATATATCGCCAAACGATACATCGATTCAGCCTACACACTGGACGATATTGATGGTCAAATTGGACGATATGAGAGTACATTACATCTATATCGTTCAAATTGACTTGCATGTTTAAACAACGATAGATCAACGATGAACGATAGCGAGGCCGCGCATCGTTCATCGTTGATGCATACACACTCGGCAATATGAACGATTCGTTCATATCACCCATAAACATCGCCCAGTTTGTAGGGGCCATTAGGGTTGTTAATCGACCATCGATGATTGACAAACACTGATACTCAGGGGCCGATGGTTTCCCAACATCGTTGCCATTAAAGTTATAGCGTGCCAAGCAGTGATTTTACATGATAGTGGCCGAGAGAATACGTTTTGTTTACTCACACAAAAGACTTTCTGCTATGAGTGGCTCCCAGGCTGTAACGTCTACAGCCCAGGGCTGGGCCTTCAGTCATCGATGTTCAAAAACATAGATTATTTCTCACCAGGGGTGTATCTAGGGGTCCGAGCGCCCCTGGCAAAGTAAGGGGCTGGCGCCCCCCCCCCCCCTACACACATTTGGAATAAGGTGTGAGTATTGGAAATGGGGCATGGTCTTGTGGGGGAAGGGCGTGGACACAATAGTACTTCCAATTCAAATTATGCCACACAGTAGTGTCCCTCGTTCACATTACACCGCACAGTAGTGTCTCGTATTCACGTTACACCATCCCTCCCCCCTAACCCACCTTTCCCACAGCCTGACCGTAACCTACCCCCCTCCCCCAATAGCTTCTTCAGTGGTGCCTAACACTAACCCACCCTTCCTAATCTCCCTCCCTGCAGCCTAACCCTAGCCCTCCCGCCCTCGCAGCCTAACCCTAAACCTCCCACGTGCCTTGCCACTACAGACTTTGGCATCAACTCAATCCGGATTTTGGCATTCTGCATCGCTATCTATGTTGGGATGCCAGCATCAGCATTCCGAGCAGTTTCGGGATGCTGGCGTCAGCTTTCCGATCGCCGGGATGCCAAACGCCAGCATCTTGACTGCATCCTGAATGAAATGCTAATGAGCTGCTGTGAGATGAGCCTCAAATGGACCCAGCCATTAACTAAACACCATTAGTTGGATGGTAGAAGTGCGTCCTGTTAGAAAAAACATCAGGGTGCCATCACTTCCAAGATAAAATGATCAATTATACAATTAACTGATATACATTTCCTTGAACATGGCCTTGAAATAGGTAAGATATGTATTTTCTTTATTACACTCAACAAGTTAAAGTTTTCGCTTACTTACTACTTACATCTAACATGCATGAAAATCGTGTAGTTTTCCAGGTACTACAGTCCCTTCTCCCAAACACTGACACTTATTTATTATCTTCAACAACAAATAGATCGATAGTACTGTGCTATATAACAATTGCTGTGTACCTGGTGAGAGTCTGTTACTGCCGGCGCGGCACTGGTGTCCGTCAGCATCGCACTGCACTAGTGATCAGACTAGTGTCCGGCAGCACCGCACTGCACTAGTGATCAGACTAGTGTCCGGCAGCACCGCACTTGTAATCAGACTCACAATAAGCTACAGTTCCCAGCAGCCCTTGCTGCCAGGAGCTCCCAGCAACAAGGGCTGCTGGGAGCTGTAGTTTATTTTGAGTCTGATTACAAGTGCGGTGCTGCCGAAACCAGCACAGCTACAGCAGTAACAGACTCTCACCGGGTACAGTCTGACAGTACTGCTTTTCTATCCTTTGGCCGCGGGTGGCACAGCCAGGCGGCGCCCCCTCCTTGCCTGGTGCCCCTGGCGAGTGCCATCCTGGCCAATAGGTAGATACACCCCTGTTTCTCACTGATGGCTGCCTGCCATCGAAGGCAGTTACTGATGGTGCGATCGATAATAGACTATCAATGGCGACCTCTTGGAAATATTTCCAGCCAATTAAGGATGAGCATGACATTAGCACAACACTGCCACCTCCTGGGATGTACTAGTACTGCGTATAGCTCTATTACATAGCAATAGCCGGAGACTTAAAAGACACCACTTCGTGTTTTTAGATTTTTTTATATATTTTTTTTGTTAACGAAATACATAGAAATTCAGTTTATTGGTTAAAATCAATATGTCTGATAGCGATGTATTTGCGATATTGTCGTAGTACTGAATGAAACGTCCTTCACCTTAATATAGGGTTATTTTATTTACATTAACCCCTTCAGCTCTGCATCTATTTCACCCTAGATAACCAGGCCATTTTTTTCCCCTCCCCCCCCCCCCCTTTTACTTTTGTCGGCAATATCTATTTTAATTTTTGCAGTCTTCCCAAGTGAGTTTTATTTTACTTAGTAATGCCTTCTTTTGAGATAAATATATATATTTTAATTAACTTTGGCTATCACAGAGAAAAACAAGCACAATTAGGAAGAAAACGAGCGTTACCATGGTTTTGGCCCTTTTTAAGTATACACCATTTTACCCTACGCGTGTGTTGCTAAATTTCTTCTGTTCACTAGGAAACACTGTTTCCCGGTAACGCGGGATCTCTGATTCCTCATTGGTGGGCCAGTGGCGGAGCTAGCGCAGTTGCAGGAGGTGCTATGGAGTCTGTGTGTTACGGGGCCCATTGATTCGCAGTGAAGAACCACTTGGGCTTTCAGAACGTGAAGATTGTATTGGGGGGACTTTTTTTTAAAATAAATTCTAGTAGGAAAAATGTGGCTTCAAAAACATCAATGTTTTTGCGCCTCAATTCGGATCTCCTGAGAGACAGTTTGCTAAACGAAGATACTAGTCCTATACACCCTACTGGTCTGGTGAATGAGTTATAAATATAATTATATCTGATATACTGTATCCTCTCCTCAGACCACTGTGGCCTTAATAATGTTTCTGGTGGTCATTCCGAGTTGTTCGCTCGCTGCTATTTTTAGCAGAATTGCTAATAGGCTAAAATCCGGCAGTTCTGCGCATGCGTATACACTGCAGGGCGCACGCGCTAAGCAATTTTACACAAAACTATGCTATTTTAGTCACGGGCGAACAAAGCTTTTCAGTCGCTCTGTTGATCGGAGAATGATTGACAAGAAGTGGGCGTTTCTGGGTGGTAACTGAGCGTTTTCCAGGAGTGTGCTAAAAAACGCAGGAGTGCCAGCAGAAAACGCAGGAGTGGCTGGAGAAACGGGGGAGTGGCTGGCCGGACGCTGGGCGTGTTTGTGACGTCAAACCAGGAACTAAACGGACTGAGGTGATCGCAATCTAGGAGTAGGTCTGGAGCTACTCAGAAACTGCAAGGAAATACTTAATAGCAGAATTGCTAATCTTTCGTTAGCAATTCTGCTATGCTAAGATACACTCCCAGAGGGCGGCGGCTTTGTGTTTGCACTGCTGCTAAAAGTAGCTAGCGAGCGAACAACTCGGAATGACCACCTCTGTTGCCTGTATCCTGCTGAATCTCTCCCTTTCCCGTCACTTGCATACTGCAGTCGGTGGTTTTAGGTGGTAAATGAAAGTAGCAGGTTACATAAATAGAGGCAAAGCAAAATACATGTTTGGAGCAAATGAAAAGGAAGTTATACTGTATAAGCAGTATTATATTGTTATAATAATCTAGTAACAAAATACTAATGACAAGTAATTAATGCATAGTTATCAGTTATACATGAATGGTGGGGAGACTCCCTGAAATAGTGGTGATCTCCCTGACTCCCTGAATAGTCTATCAATCTCCCTGACGCAAGGCTGGGTGGGCACAACATAGTGATGATGTCATCACTCTCCACCCACCATGTAGAAAACTCTGGGGAGAAGAATAAGGAGGAAGTGGGCTACAAGAAAATGTCTGCTAGTCCAGCACATTGATGGCTGCATGAGTCATGGCTGTGTGCCGAAGGATGTGTGATGGGTTGAAGAGGCGAGTGGATGAAAGTGTTATGCAACAATATTCAGAAAAATAGGTTTGTTTTAATGGATGAAGGTGCTATTACCTAGGGATCATAGTGACAATGTTATAAATGTAATGTGCCAAACCATGTAACTGCATTGGGGCTCATTCGCAGTTGGAGGTAAGTTAGTTTTGTGACACGCCTCTCAGACGGAGCGCCCTCCTCATCACACAGGTGTTGCTGTCACAATCTCCCTGAAATGCTTTTTCAGACGCAGGAAACCATGAACTAATGTCTCCCTACGTGTCTCACAGCTGGTCCTGCTGCCAAAGTTCTCGGAGCTGCCTGGCTTCCATGGCAACGACCCCGTCTCTGTGCATCACCGAGAGGAAATGGAAAACTACAGGTGTCTGGAGTCCTTCCAGATGGCCACCATGCCGATGCTGGCAGAAATGTGCATTAAGCTGATTTGCAGCATCTCGGCCATCATCCACGACGGAGCTCTGCGTGAGTAACGGGATCCTCTCCATGATGATTGCAAACGGGGGACATGTACTAAGCAGTGAAAAGAGTAATCTAGCCCCAAGATAATTAATGAAGGACTGGTGCCTAGGGCTGGCCATTGACCATCGATGGTTAACAACCATTGATGGCAAACCACAGATGAACAATATTTTTGCTATCGATGGTGGAGATCCAATGCTTCTTCGTCATCGATTGCACACAGCCCCGCAATGTTTTATTTCTCCCTGGCACTGGGACACAGAGCATAGAGTAGCTCTGCTCCCTTATGTGGCCTGTGAAGCACTGCCCCAACTCTGATTGGCCCACTGCCCAGTAACAGAGCAGACCATCAATAGGCAAAAGCAATGGTTTCCCTGTCAATGGTTGCATATCATCGAGGGTAACTACTAATGGTACCATCATGTTTAAATTACCGATGGCCATCCCTAATGGTGGGATCGTTCATAAAGAGAGTGTCCTCTCACCCCCTCTCACATAGCTTACCAGCTTCCTGAACCCAGTATAATAGCCCCTAAGACACTTCTCCATTATACCCCAAAAATGTATAAAGAACAATTTTTCAATAAACTTTACTTGAACAAAGAGCCCCAAAAACACACGTTCACCACTTACCTAAACAGAACATAAAAACATATATTCTCCTGTGACCCTATATAGTGATCACTCAAAAATCCCCATACAAATAAGACCCAACCATTCACAATCAAGGCAAAATAATGAACAATGGGGACTCCACAACTTTGCTTATCGCCAGCCAATCACAAATGGCCAAAGCGGGAAACCACTTGTGATTGGCTGCTGATGAAGATGGGTCCCAGTTGCTCTTGGCCAAAGTAATTCGATGAAAGCTGTTTTATATGAGCGTATGTTTTTTTTTCCTCCTGTTTGGAATACAACAAACAAATCAGTCCAGAAGAAAGATTTTATTTCACATTTGGATAATAATGGTTCAATAATGGTTTAATGAAGCAATGAATAAGGATGTTGGGTTCAGGGCTGCCATGAGAAATTGTGGGGCCTAGGACTGACATAATAGACAGGGCGTGCCCCCCCCCCCCCCAAAAAAAAAAAAATATCTATAAATTCTGCCACATCGCTCCACCCCCATGTGAGCTCACACACACTTGACGTTACATATAGGTGGAGTATTGCGGACCTGCAGGAACGATTCACAGAGCTGATGCACAGGGAAGGATTGTTTTTAAGTCCTCCCTGCGCATCAGCCTGCTGTTGTTGCGTTTCCTGTGCAGCTTTCCAGGTATTGACGGTAGGAGCCAGGGGTGGGCCCCCCCTTTCTGTAAGGGCCCCCCTTTCTGTAAGTCCCTGCAGTCGTCGTCCCCCCCTGATGGCTGCCCTGGTTGGGTGGATGTTTATTTGAGAATCCCCTTTGCTATTTTTGCTTTTACTGTTTTGGTATAATTCAGTAGGTATTGGGGAACCCTGCTGAAAATATTGGAGCCATTGGGATGGCACCCATGGGTTCCAATTGCAGCCCCCCTTAGTGTAAAGGGTGGTCAGACTTTTGATCTCCATGTTATGGTGGAAATCAGCCCAGGCTGTAGGGGGGGATACTAAAAGGGTAAGAGGTGAATGATACTTAGGGGCTGATTTATCAACAAGTTTTATCATACGCAACCAGCTTTAAAACATGTTGTATATGTTAAATGGTGCTCCAGCCAATCAGCATCCAACAGTCATTTTTCAAACACAGGACAGTTAGGAGCTGATCGGCTGAAGCTCCATTTATCATACACAATGGGGGGAATTCAAATGTTTGAAAAGTCGGTCAGACACCCAACTGACTTTTCAAACAATTGAATACATCCCAATGAGTTTAAATAACTAAAACTCGTTGATAAATAGGCCCCACATCTTTTCAGTTTGTGAAGGGTGTAATTGAGGGAGGAGAGGGTGGTGGTGCCTCATACAAAACTAATTCTGCTCTTTGTAAACTATTGGTAATTGTTACATGACAATATATAACTAATGATCGTGCCACACTGTGTCCCTCCAGCAGAGGGCGCTGTTTTTCATGCTTTGTATTTTGTATTTTGCAGCTTGTCTCTGCAACCTGCAGGGATCCCTCAGCGCAGTGTGTGATAAAGTAGGAGGACAGTGTATGTGCAAACCCAATGTGATTGGGCAGCGCTGTGACCAGTGTGCTCCCGGTACCTATGGATTTGGCCCATATGGATGCAGCAGTGAGTGAACTTCTGTCCATGTTACATGGTTAAGTACAAAGTATTGCAAAAGCAGGCAATCTGTGGTCTTCCAGCTGTGTGGAACTACAATACTATAAATACAAATAGCAGCCTGCTGGGAATGGGCAATCCTCGGCTATGCTGTTGTTGTGTAATACCCTGTGTATTGTCCAAGTTATAATAACCAATGTTCATAATGTCCCTGTCTTTTCTCATCACAGAGTGTGACTGCCACCCTCAAGGTTCTACATCCAGGTTCTGTAATCCGGCAACGGGGCAGTGCCAGTGCCAAAGCAATGTGGCTGGTAGACAATGCGACCAGTGCTTGCCAGGTCAATGGGGTTTCCCACACTGCAAGCCGTGCCAATGCAACGGGCATTCTGAAGAATGTGACCCCAAGACCGGAGCCTGCCTCAGATGCAGGGACTACACAAGCGGCCGGCACTGTGACAAGTGAGTTCCAGGCTTCACTGTCTTGTTGTTCCATAGATCTCTCTTTACCCACACTGTGGGTGCATTCGCTATAAAGGCTGTACCAATATTCAGCAGGACTTATTGACACAACTAAGGTATGAGGCACGTAGTGCCTCAGCGATGCCCCAACTTCCTACTAAAGTCATAAGCTGCATTCTCAGGAAAATAGTTGTCCAGCTGTCTCCATTGCCCCCTCATTTTCCCGTTCATTTGTACCGTAATGGTAGTTCTCAGGCTTACACAGTCATAATCAGATTAATGTACTTGGTGCACCTAGTGACGGTTGTTTCCTTCAGGTGTCTGGACGGTTACTATGGCGATCCCATTCTGGGTTCCGGCCAGCAGTGTCGCCCTTGTCCCTGTCCTGGGTATCCTGGCACTGACAGCTACCATGGCAGCTCTTGTTACGCTGACCGAGAGTCCAACCACATCGTGTGTCTGTGTGCGCCGGGCTATGGAGGTAAGGGCAGCGGGATGCGGCCGTCTGCAGCTACGTATAGCAAGTGAGGTTTAATAGTTCTATAGGAAACCAAAACATTCTGTCATTTATATCTAAGGCTGCGTATTACCGAGCTGGATAATAATTGTCCAGCCTGCCATCCGTCCTATAGTTATATTGCACCAGGCCCTGTCTGTAGGGCTACACAATAGGACTGTCACAGTGGCTGGCCAGCAGCCGCATAGGTGTGAGAGGTGCGGCTGCTGTGCGTGTGGTGGTGCCTGCTGCCGTGCAGGTGTAGACTCTGTACTCACCAGGCGCCGCTCTCTCTCACCTTCAGGTACCGGAACCTTCAACGGACCTGGCAACTCTTCCGTCGGACCCGGACACGACGACCTAGGAGGAAAGAGATTGCTGAGTGCCGTCCTCCTACCTGTGGACCGAAACGCCCTCCGACCTCTAGAAAAATAGTGCTTTCGGGCTAGGTGGGGGTCATCATTGGCGTCCGCCTCAGAGCCCGAATTTCACCTATCGGCACTTTCGCACCAGGTGGAAATTCCGCCTTGCACAGCCGTGCAAGGCTCACCGTTGCCCTGAAGGAAGGGAGATAGAAAGGAACACAACCAAACACTCAGACCGTGGTTACTCACCGTCTTACACTCCGGTACTCCGATCTTCTCCAGTACAGGTCCCTGTAAGGAGGCAAAAGAAAGAAACAGCCGTGCAGGGCCTAACTAGACCTAGTGTCACACCCTATACTAACTATAACGGCAGAGCCCTCAAACTAGCTCTGTGGGTGTGGTGCGACATAACTATGCACAAACATTATAACAGCAATTCACCCTGCACGGTAACAACACACATCGGAAATACAATATAAAACAGTGCTGTCCCTTTTTAATCCCTACCTGCCGCTGGACGGGGGTGGGCACCGCACGGCCTACCCACCTCCTGTGCCTTCCCTCATGTGGGCCTCAGCTCTGCCTTCCTAAATACCTCGGGGTGGCCTGGGCCTAGTGCCCAGGGCCACCTGTACTCACCTCGGGGCTCTTATTCACTGGGCCTAGCGCCCCCTAACTGCACACAGGCCGCAGGCCCGACTTCGCCCACAGGCCTAGCGCCCGCCTAACTTGCTGCCCGTTGGGTGACCTGGGCCTTGTGCCCAAGGTCACCTTAATGTATCCCTAATTGGCCACAATTACACTAGGGCCTACTGCCCTCTAACGTCCCCACAGGCCTAATGCCTGAACTGCCCCCGGGCCTAGTGCCCGCCTACTGCGGCGCTTTGAGGTGGCTTGGACCTAATGCCCAAACCCCCTATCAATGTGGTCGGGTCTGGGTACTTGGGCCACGGGCCGGGTGGAACCCCGGCTGCACGTGGCCTTGGACCCAGAGAGCCGACCACGCTTGTGCCCACGGGCCGGGAGGGCCCGACTGAATGCCCACAGGCCGAGAGGGCCTGACTCTGCCCACGGGCCTAATGCCCGAACACCCGGTGGTCTAGGGAGGAGAGAAGGGGGCACCTTAGAAGGGCCTACCTGCGGTGGAGAAGGCTGCAGTGGGGAACTGCACAGCTCAATTGCTTCCCACCACTGCAGCCTTCTCGGCCTGGATGCATTCTTCTGCCGCTGGCCCGTCCTGGCCAGCGGCGCCGCCGTCTCTTCGCCGCGTCCAGCCGCCGCTGGACATCTTCCCGGAGCCCGACGTCTTCCGGCCTCTTCAGCGGCCACCGGAGCTCTTCTTCCCACGGCCGTCGTCTTCTCCTCCGCGCCGGACTATCTTCTGCGCTCCTGCGCGCCGACGATCTCCGCTGCTCCCGCCCGTCTTCTTTCTTCGCGCTCTTCCGCGCGCGCGGTCCCTTCGGATCCCGCCCGGCGTCTGACATCAGACGCCGGGGGCGGGGCCTATGACGCGGCGAGCGCCGATTGGCTCGCCGCGTCCCTCTCTGATTGGCTGCCGCTCCGGGAGCCGCGATTGGCTCCCGGAGGGCGCCAAGATTCAAAAGCCTCTGGTCCGGTGCAGGGAAAAGGGTAATCCCTGCACCGGACACCCGCCGCCACGCACCCAGCGCTGGGGACAGACAAGCTGCCCCAGCGCTGTCCCCAGCTAGGGACACCACCACAGATGTGCCCTCAGGGCACATCTCTACATTTCCCCCCCCTTTTTCCTTTGTAGTCCCTACAAAGTTCCTCACGACGTCCATTGTCCGCGGGTCAGGGAATTCCGAGGTCCCTTCGGCGAGGTTGTGTTCGAGGGTCCAGCCCGGACAGGCTGTGACCCCACATCCTTCCACCTCCAGCTCCAGGTTCCTCTTACGTCCTGACCTCCATCGGCGGATCCTCTGGGGGAGTGGCATCTCCTCACGGTCGCTCGACGTTGGCCACCAAGGGGAATCTTCCACGGGGACAACAGTCACCCACTCTTGACCTCCGTTATCGTCTGTGGCTTTGTCCCTGTCTTCCGGGTGTGGTATCGACCACCATCCAACAGCGGAATCCTCCGGGGCATCCGTTTCCTCCCGGGCAACAGCCACCATATGTTGCATTTCCTCGTGGGGCATCTCCAAAGGTCCTGTGTCTTCCTCTGGAACGGGTCCTCCCACGGCATCACGATCCTGTCCCCGTACATCCGTCCATTTCGGCACTCCCGGCAGGTACTCTTGCTCCAGGACTATCTCCCCCTTTTCGCGGAGGGCATTCAACTGGGAGCATGACTCCACCCGATCCTGCCAGTCACTCTCGTCGGCGCTTCCGATGCCAGAGTCGTCCTCCATCTGTTCTGGGAGGGATTCGTCGGCGGACAGCTCACCGTAGTCCGAGTCTTCCTCCGATATCTGGACTGGGGTATTATTTTCCTCCTCAGCGTACTTCTTCCTTTCCGCTGGCACCTCTGTTTCCTCAGCGTACTCCTTCGCTTCCGCTGGCATCTCTTCTTCCTCAGCGTACTCCTTCGCTTCCGCTGGCATCGTGACTTCCTCAGCGTACGCCTTCGCTTCCGCTGGCATCTTTTGGTACCCAGGACACTCCTGTTCCGCACGTCCTGGACGTGGACGGTTCCATCGCGGGTAGATTCCGGACGTCTCCGTCACTGGGTCTTCACGCTTTTCTTCGCAGCGTGGTCTCTTCACCTCCCAGTCGTCCACCTCCGCCTCATGCGGGAAAGGATTCTGCCTTACTGGGGTCACTTTCTTGGGACAGAGTAGGTCCGCAGCATCTTCCCAGGGGCACTCACTGGCCGCATGTCCTGGTCGCCGACACTTCCAACAAGGGAGGGCCACTGCCACCTTCTCCAAGACGGGTTCCTGGTCCACCTCCTTCACTGGGGAATCTTCACCCGTTGGTTCTGGCTCAGAGGAAATGGGTACCTGCGAACTACCTTCAAGCAGGGTCTTCCGCTCCATTTCCCTGGTTTCCTCCTCCCATCTCTGGGCGTGACCATCCGCAATCATCCGGTCTTCATTCCACGGACAATCGGGAAGCGCATGTCCTCTCGCCTCGCAGAGCGCACACACAGGCTCTGCAGCCACCCGGTCCCAAAGCTGATGACGAGACTCCGTCATCTGCTTCACCGTGGCCTCGTAGTCCGTCCTGTCTTCAGTCCATGGACATTCCAGGAGCCGATGTCGGGGATCTCCACAGCTTTCACACCGGGAATCAACCTCGTCTTCGCTCAACTCTTCGTCCCAAGGACAACTGTTGTGCTCATGCCCGTAGTTTCCGCAGAGCAAACATCGGGACTCCTTCTTCACTTGGCCCTGCTGACGTCTTCGGTCCGCTTCCTGGACCACCTTCTTTGGGGACGTCTCTCGCCAAGTGCACTCGCTGGCAAAGTGCCCTGTCTGCCGACATCTCTTGCAGGGCGTCACAGCGGCTTTCTTGCGCCCCTTCTCCCGGCGCTCTTCTTTTCCACGCTGGACCGACCGCTGCACCATCTTCAGGATGTCTGCCCCAGACACCGTCACCCAGTCGCTCTGGTCCACACACATCCGGGGGTGAGTCTTCTCCGGAGCCGTCTGCAGGGAGGTCTTCTTGGTGGCGTTCCACATCGTGTCCGTGATCCGGTCTCTTTGATCCTGCCGACTACGCCAAGTGTGAGAGGTGCGGCTGCTGTGCGTGTGGTGGTGCCTGCTGCCGTGCAGGTGTAGACTCTGTACTCACCAGGCGCCGCTCTCTCTCACCTTCAGGTACCGGAACCTTCAACGGACCTGGCAACTCTTCCGTCGGACCCGGACACGACGACCTAGGAGGAAAGAGATTGCTGAGTGCCGTCCTCCTACCTGTGGACCGAAACGCCCTCCGACCTCTAGAAAAATAGTGCTTTCGGGCTAGGTGGGGGTCATCATTGGCGTCCGCCTCAGAGCCCGAATTTCACCTATCGGCACTTTCGCACCAGGTGGAAATTCCGCCTTGCACAGCCGTGCAAGGCTCACCGTTGCCCTGAAGGAAGGGAGATAGAAAGGAACACAACCAAACACTCAGACCGTGGTTACTCACCGTCTTACACTCCGGTACTCCGATCTTCTCCAGTACAGGTCCCTGTAAGGAGGCAAAAGAAAGAAACAGCCGTGCAGGGCCTAACTAGACCTAGTGTCACACCCTATACTAACTATAACGGCAGAGCCCTCAAACTAGCTCTGTGGGTGTGGTGCGACATAACTATGCACAAACATTATAACAGCAATTCACCCTGCACGGTAACAACACACATCGGAAATACAATATAAAACAGTGCTGTCCCTTTTTAATCCCTACCTGCCGCTGGACGGGGGTGGGCACCGCACGGCCTACCCACCTCCTGTGCCTTCCCTCATGTGGGCCTCAGCTCTGCCTTCCTAAATACCTCGGGGTGGCCTGGGCCTAGTGCCCAGGGCCACCTGTACTCACCTCGGGGCTCTTATTCACTGGGCCTAGCGCCCCCTAACTGCACACAGGCCGCAGGCCCGACTTCGCCCACAGGCCTAGCGCCCGCCTAACTTGCTGCCCGTTGGGTGACCTGGGCCTTGTGCCCAAGGTCACCTTAATGTATCCCTAATTGGCCACAATTACACTAGGGCCTACTGCCCTCTAACGTCCCCACAGGCCTAATGCCTGAACTGCCCCCGGGCCTAGTGCCCGCCTACTGCGGCGCTTTGAGGTGGCTTGGACCTAATGCCCAAACCCCCTATCAATGTGGTCGGGTCTGGGTACTTGGGCCACGGGCCGGGTGGAACCCCGGCTGCACGTGGCCTTGGACCCAGAGAGCCGACCACGCTTGTGCCCACGGGCCGGGAGGGCCCGACTGAATGCCCACAGGCCGAGAGGGCCTGACTCTGCCCACGGGCCTAATGCCCGAACACCCGGTGGTCTAGGGAGGAGAGAAGGGGGCACCTTAGAAGGGCCTACCTGCGGTGGAGAAGGCTGCAGTGGGGAACTGCACAGCTCAATTGCTTCCCACCACTGCAGCCTTCTCGGCCTGGATGCATTCTTCTGCCGCTGGCCCGTCCTGGCCAGCGGCGCCGCCGTCTCTTCGCCGCGTCCAGCCGCCGCTGGACATCTTCCCGGAGCCCGACGTCTTCCGGCCTCTTCAGCGGCCACCGGAGCTCTTCTTCCCACGGCCGTCGTCTTCTCCTCCGCGCCGGACTATCTTCTGCGCTCCTGCGCGCCGACGATCTCCGCTGCTCCCGCCCGTCTTCTTTCTTCGCGCTCTTCCGCGCGCGCGGTCCCTTCGGATCCCGCCCGGCGTCTGACATCAGACGCCGGGGGCGGGGCCTATGACGCGGCGAGCGCCGATTGGCTCGCCGCGTCCCTCTCTGATTGGCTGCCGCTCCGGGAGCCGCGATTGGCTCCCGGAGGGCGCCAAGATTCAAAAGCCTCTGGTCCGGTGCAGGGAAAAGGGTAATCCCTGCACCGGACACCCGCCGCCACGCACCCAGCGCTGGGGACAGACAAGCTGCCCCAGCTAGGGACACCACCACAGATGTGCCCTCAGGGCACATCTCTACATAGGGATCACATACACTTTTATGGTTGATTTACACACAGGATCACGGCCAATGAGGTTATTGTAGGATGATAACAGGGGTAGAATAACTGAGCAACCCAGCAGCCATCTCTTCATTATCAGCAGGTTGCTTGGCGGTAGTTTTGAAAGACAGATCTGGTCAAGTTCCTTCTCATCTTGTACCCCTGCATTGAGATCGGGATCCGGTCTGAAGATCGACAGTGTCTAGGTCGACAATGTTTAGGTCGACAGGGTCAGAAGGTCTACATGTTCTAGGCCGACAGGTCAAAAGGTCGACATGAGCTTTTAAAAAAAAATTTTTACTTTTTCATACTTAACGATCCACGTGGACTACGATTGGAATGGTAATCTGTGCCAAGCGAAGCGAGGCACCTTGCCCGAAGCATGGCGAGCGAACACGGTGCACTAATTGGGGTTCCCGGTCACTCTACGAAGAAAGCAACACCAAAAAAACATTAAAAACTCATGTCGACCTGTTGACCTGTCGACCTAGAACATGACGACCTTCTGACCCTGTCGAACTAGTGACTGTCGACCTATAGTGGTCGACCTAAACATTGTCGACCTAGACACTGTCGATCTAATGATCCACACCCATTGAGATCTGTCTGACGGCCCCAAGACCAGGTTTGGTGGAATTTTTGGTATTTTGATGGAGAGAAAAAGGTTTGATTCTACCACAGTTTGCTTAATAATGAAGCTGCAGTGGAAAGGCGACATACGATTACATTGGGAAAGGTCCAGTAGACAATGAACCTCCAGCCAATGCTTTTCAGGCAGTTACTAACAAGGCTGACATGGATGTTTTATTGTCCAGGATCCCGGTGCGATCGCTGCTCTCCTGGATACTTTGGGAACCCGGACCAGGATGGCGGAGAGTGCCGCCCTTGCCAGTGTAACAACAACATTGACCCTAGCGACCCCGAGTCATGTGACTCGCGCACCGGCATGTGCCTGAAGTGCCTCTACAACACCGACGGGCACCACTGCGGAGAGTGCAAGGCCGGTTACTTTGGGAGCGCCGTGTTGCGCAACTGTCGCCGTAAGTGCTGAGTATGTGAGAATGGTGTTCCCTCGTCAGTCAGTCACTCATATATGTGCTTGTTCTAGTTGTGCATCATGATCACTGGTACAGACACTCTAATACATAATTGTATAGCGATGACACTAAAGAGCGGGATTTATCTATTATCCGCTGTTTTCTGATTACTCCCTCAGGTTGTACGTGCAATGAGTTAGGTACGCTGCAGTCCCACTGTACGAGAGACACCTGTTACTGTGACAGAGCGACCGGGCACTGCCCCTGCCGGGCAAACGTAGTCGGCAAGAACTGCGATGAATGCGCCGCCAACTTCTGGAACTTTGGGGCGGACTTAGGGTGCGAGCCGTGCGCTTGTGTCCCCTCCCATTCCCTGAGGAAGGACTGCAATGTGGTGAGTGTGACTGGGACCAGGTGAGTGCGGAGAGGTAGGGAACTCCCAGCTATACGCAACTGAGAGGGAAGAGTTCTCACCCCCCAGAGCCGTGGAGCAGCATCTAGGACCCTCCATATGGGGGAGATTTATCAAAGCTTGGAGAGAAAGAAAGTACCAGCCAGTCAGCTTCCTACTGTCATTTTAAGCACAGCCTGTAACATGGCAGTTAGCAGCTGATTGGTTGGTACTTTATATCTCTCCACTTTATCTCTCTCCAAGCTTTGCTTAATCTCCACCTAAATGTGAGATGCTCCCCCTTTCCCGGTGCTTTGGGACTCCTGTCTCCACTCGCAGCTACCCGTGTGACAGATGGGGAAGAGGAGGGCAGCGAAGTAACATACCCCTGACATATGGATAGCCGGAGAGAGTGCACGTTGTGGACAAATTATTCATGGTTGGAGTTTGTCTTTAACGACCTAGTTTAATAATAGGGGGCAATTCAAATAGGAGTGATTTTGGTACTGTTAATCTGCAGCTTACAAATTAGGTACACTGAATCGCTCTCCTGATGACCCCTTAAATCAATTGCAAACGGCAATTCATGGGCATCGTGGAAAACCGTTTTCCCTTCAGATTAGGACATTACCCACCTGCTCAGAATATGTATGTGCACAAAAAATACTACTTTGCTGCATTCATTGATTGCGAATTTCTAAACGAACTGAAAAACAGTTTATCCCACGTGCCCCAATTTGCTTCGGTATCCAGTCTATAGATCTACACTAAAAAGGTCTACAGTCAATAGGTCGACCACTAATGGTCGACATGCATTAGTTCGCCAGAGTCAAAAGGTCGACGGGGTCAAAAGGTCGACGTATGGTTGACACATGTGTTTTAGGGTTTTTACAACTTTTGCTGCATTTACTATCCATGTCACAAACTATTACCTTTAGTAACCACCGCATCGGAAGTGAGCCCGCAAGTGGATGCATTTCAACAAATTGGGGTAATAAATGTTTAAAAACACAAAACAACATCCAATTTTTTTTTTGTGTTGACATTTCGACCCTGTCGACCATTTGTCCCTGTCGACCTTTGACTGTCGACCTCATGACTGCCTATCTTTTTAATGTCCATCTTGTGTATCACACCCATTTGCTCCTCATTAAATTGCCTCCATAAATTCAGCAGAGATCTAATTTGTGGATTAATTTACAGATTTTAAACCCCAGTATTTTCTCCTTCCTTTAGTACACAGGACAGTGTTACTGCCAGCCGGGCTTCGGCGGGAGGGTCTGCTCACAGTGCCAAGAAAATTATTGGGGTGACCCTCAGAGAAAGTGTGAAGGTACAGTAATTCTCCGCTGTCTGTCCGTCATAGGGTTATACCTATTCTAGCACGTCATTTAGCAAGATTCTGCACGTGGAAAGTTTAATAATGTACACCCTACTGACTGTTATATAAAGATTAGTAGTCACTGAGGTGATGATAAAACAGATGTGGCGCCCCTATATTGGAGAAGACATACAGCTTTAATGTAATAGAGGTGTTTGCTAAATTGGAAGGTTCCCGAATGGAACAGCTATGTATATATCAGACACAGGTAGGAGGGCCCTGCTCGCAGGCTTTTACAGTACAAAGTAAATCTGTGCCCTGACCCGGCTCCTACTTATTTCCCTCCCCAGCCTGTAACTGTGATGTGTATGGCTCTGAGATACAGCAGTGTGATCACCTGACCGGGATGTGCCGCTGCCGGGAGGGTTTCACCGGGCGTGGCTGTGGCCAGTGTGCCCGAGGCTTCCAGGACAACTACCCCAGGTGTTCAGCCTGCCACCAGTGCTTCTATCAGTGGGACGTCATTATCTCCCAGCTGCGGAACCAGCTTCAAGGGATACAGAAGAGGGTGGCTGATCTACAGGATGGAGTGGAAGCTCCAGAGATCAGCAACAGTCTCATAAGAGAACTGGAAGACAAGCTGAGGAGCATTAAGCAGCTCATTGGAGATGGAGGCATTGAGGGCACCCGCATGTTGGAGCAGATGAACAAACTGGTAAACAAAATAAGGCAAGTCCTGTTTCTTATTTCATTCTCCCAACCTGCTTTCCTTATGGAGCATCTCCCTGACTGTACACTTTTCTTACCTGCCCTCCCATACCTCTTTTCCCTCTACAACATGGAAGTCATCTCTTGACACCCGGGGGAAGGGGGGGTGGCAGTTCAAGGAGAGAAGGGGAGGTGCAAAAGTGGCAATTCAGGGACGGGGGGGTTGGGGGTTTGGTGGAAAAGCGACAATTCAGGGACAGATGGGAGGTGGAAAAGTGTCGGTTCAGGGAAAGGAGGTGATGTAGAAAAATGGCAATTTAGGGACGGGGAGGTGGAAAAGAGACAGGGATGGGGAGGTGGAAAAGCAGCACTTCAGGGATGGGGAGGTGGAAAAGCAGCACTTCAGGGAAAGGAGAGGAGGTGGAAAAGCAGCACTTCAGGGAAAGGACGGGAGGAGGCAAAGCGGCACTTCAGGGAAAGGAGGGGAGGTGGCAAAGCGGCACTTCAGGGAAAGGGGGAGAGGTAGACAAGAGGCAGTTCAGGGATGGGGAGGTGGAAAAGCAGTACTTCAGGGAAAGGAGGGGAGGTGGTAAAGCAGTACTTCAGGGAAAGGCGGGGAGTTGGAAAAGCAGCACTTCAGGGAAAGGAGGGGAGGTGGTAAAGCAGCACTTCAGGGAAAGGAGGGGAGGTGGAGAAGCAGCACTTCAGGGAAAGGAGGGGAGGTGGAGAAGCAGCACTTCAGGGAAAGGAGGGGAGGTAGAAAAGCAGCACTTCAGGGAAAGGAGGGGAGGTAGAAAAGCAGCACTTCAGGGAAAGGAGGGGAGTTGGAAAAGCAGCACTTCAGGGAAAGGAGGGGAGGTAGAAAAGCAGCACTTCAGGGAAAGGAGGGGAGGTAGAAAAGCAGCACTTCAGGGAAAGGAGGGGAGGTAGAAAAGCAGCACTTCAGGGAAAGGAGGGGAGGTAGAAAAGCAGCACCTCAGGGAAAGGAGGGGAGGTAGAAAAGCAGTACTTCAGGGAAAGGAGGGGAGTTGGAAAAGCAGCACTTCAGGGAAAGGAGGGGATGTGGAAAAGCAGCACTTCAGGGAAAGGAGGGAAGGTAAAAAAGTGGCAGTTCAGGGAAAGGAGGGATGAGGAAAAGCGGCAGTTCAGGGACGGGGGAGTGGAAAAGTGGTAGTTCAGGGAAAGAAGGGGAGGGGGAAAAGCGGCAGTTCAGGGACGGGGGAGTGGAAAAGTGGTAGTTCAGGGAAAGGAGGGGAGGAGGAAAAGCGGCAGTTCAGGGATAGAAGGGTAAGTGGAAAAGTGGCAGTTGAGGGAAAGGAAGGCTAGGGGGGGAAAGCAGCAGTTCAGGGAATGGTGGGGAGGGGGAAAAGCAGCAGTTCAGGGAAAGGACAGCTCATGGTGCAAATCCTCTGTTAGGAATAGCTTATGTACTGAATAGGTATATGAGCACTCAGTACAATAAATTGGTGAATAAACCTTTAGCATTGCAGTGACCTCTCCTGCTTTCTATTTGTATTAGGGTAAAATAATGTCAGGCCCACGTTACGTGGTATATCCTATCACTGCTTGCTGTAGAAAGGGACCATGCGTGTGAGGTCACAGCTCTCTGTCTCCCTGGTGTCCTGAGATATATATAGACCTCCAATGTTTACAGTGGCTGTAAGCAGCAGTGATATTTTTAGCTGGGTGTTTATAATGAACGATCCAGTAATGCAATGTTTTCTTCCCCCCTCCCTCTCTCCAGGACTGAGGTGGCGCAGCTCTCCTACCAGCTCCATTCCCAGGAGAAGAAGATGAACGACACTCTTGCCAAGGACAGGAAGCAGACGGACAGGCTGGGGAAACTGACCATAGAGATGAACCTGCTCAGTAGCACCGTGCAGTTACTCAGGACACAGATAGAGGCCATAGCAGCTTCAGGCTTCAATGGTAATCACAAAGAGTTAGTTATACCGTTCTTCTATGGTCACTGCTCACGTGAGACATCATATAGTACACGGTGAGGCCTGTAGCTCTGGAAGGCCACAGACATGTGTAAAAGACTATTGGATGTATAAGCATGATCTAAATACACAAAGTAGGGCTTGATCTATCACTACTGGAAATTAGTTACATCTCTACCCACTTTGTGTTGGACTCAGCCCTCTGCCAGCAGCTTCACTGACTCCCCGTCTGCTGGAGAATGCCGTACAAGCTTCTTACCCTCACATATAAAGCCCTCAAATGCACCACGCCATCCTACACCTCATACTTCATCTTGCCCTCTCCTCGTAAATACTGACCACCACCTCACCTCCGCTCTGGTCACCTCCTCTCACTCCTGCATCCAGTATACCTCCCATATCACTGCTCACTTACTCCATCGCCCTATCACACTCCATTCCAGTGTCCACACCTTCATATGAGCCCTTAAGATTTCTTCATAATGGCCTCTTAACTTATTACCCAGCCTCTCTGACCATTCACCGAATCTCTATCCGGATTCACCCTCCAGGGTAAATTCTTCCTGCTACAACTGTAAATCCTTATAGGCAGAACTCGGGCCCTCATTCTGAGTTGATCGCACCAAGCAACTTTTTGCTGCTGGTGCGATCAACTAATCCCCGCCTATGGAGGAGTGTATTTTAGCATAGCAGGGCTGCGATCGCTTGTGCAGCCCTACTATGCTAAAAAAGTTTCCTGCAAAACAAGACCGGCCCTGCAGCTACTTACACTGTGCGACGGATCCAGCGATGATGGGCTTGACTTTGACGTCAGACATCCGCCCTTTGTTCGCCTGGACACGCCTGCGTTTTTGTAACCACTCCCCGAAAATGGTCTCCAACGGACAGTTGACGCCCTGGAACGCCTTCCTGCAGTCAATCTTCTTGCGATCGTCGCTGCGACCGCTTTTTCCGCTGTCAGCGTCGTTGCCCGTGCGCATAACGGCCCCCGCGCATGCGCAGTAGTGACCCGGTCGCAGCTGTGCGAACGAAAGCACGCTGCGATCGGGTCGGAATGACCCCCTCTATTCCCTCATTCTCTTCTCCTAGCACTATCCCTGCTATCAGTGCGCCTTCATTCAACTTCCGCTATCTCTCACCGGTGACTCTCAGAGAGAGATTAAAAGGGATCTATTTACTAAGCCGTGGAAAGAGATAAACTACCAACCAGTCAACTTCTGTCATTTCATCAAACACAATCTGTAACAAGGCAGTTAGGAGCTGATAGGCTGGTACTCTATCTCCACTTTATCTCTCTCTAAGGATTAGTAAATAGACCCCAAAGTACCTATCAATCAGATTCTAACTGTCATTTTTGAAACGTAGCAGGAGATGTACTAAGCCTTGAAAAGTTATCAATCTCACGGGGATAAAGCACCAGCCAATCAGCTCCTCACTGCCATGTTACAGGCTGTGTTTGAAAATGACAGTTAGGAGCTGATTGGCTGGCACTTTATCACTGTAAAATGTATCACTTTTCAAGGCTTAGTACATCTGGCCCACAGCCTGTAACATGACAGAAACTGATTGGATGGTACTTTATCTCTCTCCAAGTTTTATACATATCTCCCACAGTAAGTTGCTCTACTCTGTCCTTCACTTCCTCTATACTCTATGCTGCTTCTGGCTGTATTGTTGTGTTAATTGTCATCCTATATGCGAGACGGCGATGCTCTCGCATGTTTAGGTGTGCCCTCTGCCTGCGCAGCCTAGCTGAGAAAGCAGACTGCTACCCGCCGTGTTTAGGCTTGCAGCAGCTGCATGTGACATCATGCAGCAACCGTGGCCTGCCCTGCAAACGGTCAGGACACACCTGCGATGCCCGGACCGCGCCCTCCCCCCACCCCCACCCAACAGAGCCGCGACACCCCTAAAATGCCAACGCAACACCCCCACCACCCTGCGAAGGCCTGTCAATCAGGCAGGGGCATTCGTATATGTGATATGCTGTCTCATCTCACTGTGCGCGCACGCGCTGTGCGACTTCTGCACGTGCGCACACTTCAGAAGGATTCATCATACGAACGTGGTCATAGCTGCGTTCCATGCTGAATCTGACCCATAATCTGTAACATGGGAGCAAGTAAAATCCGGGATCACGGTTCTGGTCACTAAGTAGAAATTAGTCACAGATAACATGAAAACCAGCTTTTCCATTATTAAATTCAGCCCCAGAAAATGACTGCGTGTTCTGGATACTTGTGATGCAGCGTTCTTGAGATGGGTATCAGCAATTGTTAGAGTCTGTGGCCTGGAACTAAATATACAGAGCCGGCCTTAGGCATAGGCAAACTAGGCAAATGCCTAGGGCATTTGGTATGTTTAGGGGCACCAGCAGCTTCTACTGATTAAAATGATATGCGGCATGCGATACTAAGCCGAATGTCTGCAGGGCAATAGTCTTTCCATTGGGAGTGTGGACTCTCTGCTCTTTTATTTTGCAGAGTCGTATGGCAGCATTGTGAGTTCTTACCTGGAATCCATAGACGCGGAGAGAATAGCCAATGGCTCTGTATCTGGGCCTGAAAGCCCCATCTTCCATTCTAGAGAAACACGGTTGAAGACAGAGAAGCTTCTCAAGGACAATCTGGACAGCTACCGAAGGAATATGACTGCTCAGAAGACCTCCCTGAGGGAGCTTCAGAAGAAGGCTAAGGATCTTAATGTCTTCAGAATCAATGAGAAGGTATGCATATATGTATTTCCTAAAATGAAGGCCAAGAACTTTATTTATAGAGGTGACAGGACTTCTAGGTGTCTCTTGTTAAGTTTTGTCCAAGGCAAGAGGCATTTTAAGTGTTTAACCTGTTTCTACTTAATAAGGACCTGGTGGTAGATATTTGGCGGGCTTATCCGATAATTATGGAATTGCTGACAACCAATGACATCACTGAGACACTCATTAATATTCATGAGACCTGAATAATATTTATGATGTGTCTTACTGAATTTAGATCATAAACACAGCAGCCTCCTGGTTTAGTCACCATAATGCAAAGCTTCCAGCATTGGAAGTGAGTGAATTGAGGCAGAAGGCATGGCCACTTTATGGAGGGGATGTGTCCATGTGACAGAGAGGTGTGGATCTTAGCTACCTTCTATAACCCTTTCACACTCACTTGCCTCTACAAGGCAGAGCAGCCATGAATGGGCATTCTGTACCGTCCCAACTGCCCAACAATTTGAGTAATGCAGTTCCATGTTTTTATAACCAAGGCACAGAGTCCTCAAATTGAGACTGTTCCAGCAAAATGAGGAGGTTTGCAAATTTGCAGTAACTGCTGTGTAAAAGCAAGTTGTACGCTCTAAGAAAATGAGTAAAGAATGTGTCACATGATTAATTTTGTTTTTATTTGATCTGAAAGATCTGTGGAGCCCCGGGAGACAAGCCCTGTGACCAGGCTGCGTGCGGTGGAGCCAACTGTAGGGATGACCAAGGCCAGAGGAAGTGCGGTGGGGAAAACTGCAACGGAGCTGTCCCCATCTCGACCAAGGCCCTTGTTTCTGCACAAAATGTCAAAGTCGACTTGGACAACATGGCCAACCAACTCAACGACATCTCGCAGAAGGTGAATGGAGCTCTCAGGTTTTACTGCACAGATGGTCCACAATTAGGACAGTAAGTGAGGGATGGACTTAAACTCAGGCAACAGTCTCACCTCTCTTATTATGATCCTCCAGATTCAGGAGGTCCAGGGGATCGCACAAGAAGTAAAAGTACAAAGTGGTGCCACGCTAAGCAAGGCCCAGGACGCCAAGCGTCGGATAGAAGACTCCACAGAGAAACTCAGAGCGTTTATTGGGAAAATTAAAGATTTCCTGACTGGTAAGAGCTTATGGAAAATTTCGGAGCTTGTTATTGCACCAACTCACCGTGTCATCCCCATCTCTGGTCCCGCAATCGTGTTTGTAAAACCACATCTCTTGGGGGCTTGGTGAGTGCTCCAGGAACTGCTGGATGGCCCTCAGCCTCTCCCGGAACAGTGTGGATGACGCGTGCATACTCGGATCATCCGTCATTGCTATTACCACTGCTCAGTGACACCATTCGTGGGGTCACACCAAAATAGCAGGGCAGCTCTGCTATTTTGGTTTTGCGAACTTAGATGTTGTCACCCATTGTGGTCAGCACACTCTTAATGACGCCACTGTGCCCGCTGGGTACTGCCTTGGTTTTGCACTGATGCATCTAAATAATCTTCAGGCTAGAGGTGCTCTTAGGTCTGTAAAATGCACACTGCAGAAGTGTAGACCTCATATCAAGTCCATCCTCGGACCATTGGGTACTCGCCCTGGTTCCCACCAGCTCTTGCTCCTCTATAAGTGCTTTCAGCTTGCTCTTCTGAATCATTCTGTATTGCTTGTCCCCAGAGGAAGGAGCTGACCCGGAGAGCATCGAGTTAGTGGCCAGGCAAGTGCTGAACATCTCTCTTCCCGCCAGTCCCAGTGACATTGCCAGACTCCTGGAGCAGATGAAGGAGAGCATCGGCAACCTCAGCGGGGTGGATATGATCCTCAACACTACATCTGAGGGCCTGGCTAGCGCCAGAGACCTTCTGGAACAAGCTGAGGAAGCCAAGTAAGTCATGTGTCATAGTTTATCATTTCTAGTGACCCTTGTGCTGGGAGGACAAATAAGTAGGGGGCCGGGGCACACCAGGGCCCATAGAAAAAACTGGGGGTAGGGTGTGGAGGCAGGTTCTATCCCCGGCCAACAGCTCCCTTCTAAGGGAGCGATTTAGAGAAGGACGCAAGTGGCTGAAGGTTCCCCTCTGCACATGTGTCCGGGCCTCACTGCGCATGTGCCTCATTTGTTACCGTACAGAGGTGTCATCCAATGCATTACCATAAAGGCGCAACTGCGTTCACCTCTGAATCACATCCTAAGTGTCTAAGGCCTGATTCATGTTTGTAAGTGAAGCAAAAAAAAAAAAAAAAGCGTGGAACTTTGTGTCTGGGGAACAAACCATATTATCATGCAAGGGGAGCAAAAACATTTATATTGTTTCTGTGCAGGGTAAATACCAACTGCTTCTGCATGTAGCCCACAAATGTTAGGCTGCTGTATATTTACACTGCAATTTAGATTTCAGTTTGGACACACCCCACCTAAATCTAACTCTCTACACATGTTACATCTGCCCCACCTGCAATGCAGCATAGTTTTGCCCAGTTGCTTGCTTTTTTGCTTTTCTTACAGTACAAACATGAATCAGACCCTAAGTGTGCATAGAAAAGCCCTATCTGGAGTCTGAGGCAACATACAGAACATGGGAAGTGGTAGTGTTTAGATGTCCGTATATTTATCCATAGATGCGGGGAGTTACAGACAGAAAATGAAAGCGTCAGTAAATATTTAAAAACATTAACAGATTACTTTACTAAGATGGGAGCTCTATTTAAGACGGTATGTTGCCTGTAGCAACCAATCAGATTCTACTTATCATTTATCTAGCACCTTCTAGAAGTTAATACCTGGAATCTGACTGGTTGATGTGTGTAATATCCCATCTTAAATAGAACTCCCATTTTAGGGGGTGATTCCGACCCGTTCGCACGCAGCGGTTCTTCGCTGCGGTGCGAACAGGTCGGGATTGCGGCTGCGTGGTCGTCGCCAGGCAGCGCTGCCGCCAGCGCTGAAAGTGATCACAGCGGCGATCGCAAGAAGATTGACGTCGGGGAGGCGTTCCAGGACGTCTACTCACCATTTTCCGGGCGTGGAGATCCGAACGCAGGCGTTTGGAGGGCGGATGTCTGACGTCAATCCCTGGATCTTCGTCGCTGGATCCGTCGCACAGGGTAAGTAGGTCTGACCCTGGTCTTGTTTTGCAGGAAACTGTTTTAGCATAGCGGGTCTGCACAAGCGATCGCAGCCCTGCTATGCAAAAATACACTCCCCCATAGGCGGCATCTAGGTGATCGCACGAGCAGCAAAAAGTTGCTACGTGCGATCAACTCGGAATGACCCCCTTAGTAAATGTACCCTATAATTACTAAACTTGCTGCAGGATCATCTCTGAAATTGAAGGCATAAATAGACAATTCTCCAGCTGTGGATGAGTTATGTTAGGAGCCCGCGTCACATGACGAAATTCCGCTGAAGTACTTAAGCAGAGAACATGTCACTCCGTTCTGCAGTCAGGAGTGCCAGCGCGGTAGATTATACTGTGATCCATGCAGCCAGCAAGCAGGAAGATGGATAGAACTTCTGTGCAGGAATTCCAGATGTGTCCACACAAGATCTGCCGTAACTCATACTGCTGATTATTGTACAGATGTTTGATGGGGTAATTTGTGGCTCGGAGGAGACCTGGTCACGCAGTCTCTGCTGCTGAGTCCATTTGCAAGTTGTGTTTGGAAAGTTTTTCCAATTACTTTAACAACATAAGTATTCCGAAGAGTTTTTGTTTTGTTCTCCAAATACCACATGTTACACTCTGTAATTACTAAACGATACACAACATAAACATCTGGGCCGGGAAGTCATGAAGTCCAAGGTCGGCGGCCGTGCGGGATGCCGGACAAACTCGGATATTTTTTTTAAAGGTATCCGGACTCTAGGTTGACACCCATTAGGTCGACGGTGGATAGGTCGACACTAGAAATATGTCGACGTGGCCATTAGGTCGACACGAAAAAAAAGGTTGACTTTTTTTCCCTCATACTATACGATCCATGTGGACAACGATTGGGAACGGTAACCTGTGCCAAGCACTGCGGTAGCGGAGCGAGGCACCGTGCCCGAAGCATGGCGAGCGAAGCCAGCCATGTAAGGGGACGCGGTGCACTAATTGGGGTTCCAGATTACTTGACAGAAAAAAATGACACCAGAAAAACATAAAAACTCATGTCGACCTTTTTTCATGTCGACCTTGTTCATTTCGACCTAATGGCCGCATTGACCTATTTCTAGTGTTGACCTACCCACTGTCGACCAATGGGTGTTGACCCTTAGTACCATACCCTTTTTTAAAGGGGCAATCATTTACATGGCATAGTTTAGCTTTGTAAATGATTGCCCTTTAAAAAAAAAAAGGTCTGCGTTTAGTCGGCATCCCACACGTCCGCAAACTCGGACTTCATTACATCATGACTCTAATCTCCATTTTCAGCACCCAGTACACCATAAATTCCCACAGCCCCAACTCTGCTGTATCCCATGTGTATAAAATAAATATAAATGATTTGTCCCTCATTGAGCCTATGATAAACTCATTAGAAAACACATCCATTATACAGTGCTAATATTCCAAACAACAAATAAATAGAAAGCAGTGATGTGTGTAGTGATGCCCCAACACCACGACTCCCCTAGGCCAAGGCCTGCGCAGCCCACCCATAAATCCAGGCCTGGCAATAGAGAAACAGCTGTAATCTCACATTGTTCTCTATAGCAAACCCATGGCCACATACAGAGAGGGTAGAAGAGCAGAACCATATGTAGACCACACGGGACCCTACGCAGCATACAGGTTTACATCCGTCCCCCATTTATTTGTCAAAAAATAACAAAATATAAAAATGGGCCTAGGTCATCTGGCCCCTTAATGCCCACTGGGCCCTAGGTAAGTGCAGTTGAGAACACAGTATTGGGAGAAGTGCAGATATAGTACTGGAGACATACAGGCGGTTTATTTAATACATTGGTGCAAAAACTAAATTTGCTGTAACCCATAGCAACTAATCTATCAGTATTTAGGGGGTAATTTAGACCTGTACGCTGGGCTGCGTTTTTTGCAGACCTGCGATCAGATAGTCGCCGCCTACAGGGGGAAGGGGATAGGTCTGTGCAGGTGTGCGATCGCATTTGTAGCAGTTTGTGCAGCCTCTGCTCAGCCCAGGACTTACTCTTTCTCTGCGATGTAATCCCGCTGATCGGGGCCGGAGCTGATGTCAGACACCCTCCCCGAAAACATCTGGTTCCGTCTGCGTTTTCCCGGACACTCCTATAAGACGGTCAGTTGCCACCTACAAACGGCCTCTTCCTGTCAGTCACCTTGCGATCGCTTTTTTCGCACCATCCCGTCGCTAGGCACCGATGCCCGGTGCAGTCGTCCGAAGCGCCGGCGCATTGCGGTACATAGGCATGCGCAGTTCAGATCTGATTGACCGGTGTGCGAAAACGCACAGCAGCGGTCAGGTCTGGATTACCCCCTTAGTCATTTAGTACAGTATAGTGACTAACATCATGTGTGTAGAGAACATCCACCACAATACACAGATCTAGTCCCTGATCCGATAATGGAAAAATATGTTTCCGATCGCTGTATCTCATTAGACTATTAGGATGCAGCCAGAGGCCCACAGGTTGTCTGCTATTTCCATGTACAAGTCTTTATTTTCCATTTGTGCAGGAATAAAGCTGACGGGGTGAGTGGGAACATTGCAGAGGCCAAAGCACTGTTGGATGAGGCCGGAGGTAAAGCAAGCTCGGCAGAGAAAGCACTATCCATTGCCAAGCAGAACCTCAACAGGCTGAAGAACAACGTGGAGAAGGTGAGGACCTCCTGGCCAGAGCTGCCCAGGCTACGGCTGAGGGCTTTCCCACGTCTATCCACTCATAGGGCCCAAATCAGACCTGATCACAACAGCAAACGATCTCTCTAATGGGCAAAACCATGTTGCATGTGCAGAGAGGGTTAGATTTGGGTGGGGTGTGTTCAAACTGGAATCTAATTTGCAGTGTAAAAATAAAGCAGCCAGTATTTGCATGCAGGGGGATGCCCAGCACAGGGCTAGTCCGCCCCGCATGTCAGTCCCTGCCCCGTCGTACAAGTACAAAAGCATCGCACAGCAGCGATTCTTTTGTACTGTAGGAGTAGCTCCCGGCCAGCGCAGCTGCTGCACACTGGCAGGGAGCTACTCGGCGCTGCCCAGGTCGCAGTGGATGCGTGTGACGTCACGCAGCAGTCGCGGGCCCCCCCCCCCCCCCTCCCCGACGGTCCAGGCCTCCCCCCCCCCCAACAGTCCAGGTACACCTGCGTTGTCCGGACCGCGCTCCCTAAACGGCGGCCAAACGCTGCCAGCCCACCCCCTCCCGCCCAGCAACCACCTCTGCCTGTCAATCAGGCGGCAGAGGTGATCGCAGGACTAAGACAGACGTCGGCTGTTTGCCATGCACCGGTGCATGCTCACTTCATACCTGATCGCTGCTGTACGAAAACGCACAGCTGTGATCAGGTCTGAATTAGCTCCACATCCCGTTTTTTGGGCACTAAGGTAAGGTAGCAGTGCACTAGACTGTAGATTGCATCATGGTATCAGAGTTTTACCCATCTTACCCATATTGTGTGAGCGATCCTTGGTGGTTAAGGTGTGTACACACGGTGAGATTTTTTCTTACTATTTTGACTATATAGTCAAAATCGTAAGGAAAGTTAGTGCAGTGTGTATGCTGGCAGTGACGGCAGATGACAAGAACTGCGGGTCGTTAACAACCCCGGGTGTCGGCAGTGCATTCATGCTCATTCTGGACTATCGTCCAGGAGCTGCCTGCACGGCTCGGCCGCTGAGTGGCGTCACTGAGCGATATGAGCGGTCATATCGCTCACTGTGTACGGCCGGCCGCCGACTGCCCGGCCTGGGAGGGGAAACACTAGACGACGTCGCTCACAGAGTCAACGTCGTCTAGTGTATATGCAGCTTTACTGTGATTGGGAGCCTGACGGTAAATAGTCCCCAAAGAGGATTAGAGATATAAAGACATGACATCTAATTGTAAGTTGTCGGTCAGAGAATGTATTTAGAACCTCATTCATAGTTGATAGTGTGTGTCCAATAGCAGCCATTCAGGCATTATTGTTCATTAGAGGCCCAGTAAACTGATGAAAGATGATATCCGATTGGTTCTCCATTTCTCCCATTTGCTGATGCCACTGGTTGTGAACAAAGGGGGTCATTCCGAGTTGATCGTAGCTGTGCTAAATTTAGCACGGCTACAATCACACTGACATGCGGGGGGACGCCCAGCACAGGGCCAGTCCGCCCCACATGTCAGTGCTGCCCCCCCCCGCAGAAGTGCAAAGGGATCGCACAGCGGCGATGCCTTTGCACAGCAAGAGTAGCTCCCGACCAGAGCAGCTTTAGCGTGATGGCCGGGAGCTACTCGTCGCTCCCCGGCCCGCAGCAGCTGCGTGTGACGTCACGCAACTGCTGCGGCCCGCCACCCCAACGGTCCGGCCGCGCCTGCATTGGCTGGGCCGCTCCCTCTAAACAGCGGCTTAACGCCGCCGTCCAGCCCCCTCCCGGCCAGCGACCACTTCTGCCTCAGAGGCGATCGCTAGGCAACGACGGCTGACATGCGCTGGCGCACTGCGGGGCCGGCGCATGCGTAGTTTCGACCCGATCACTGCACTACAACAAACTGCAGCGAGCGATCGGGTCGGAATGACCCCCAAAGGCCGGAGCAGGCATAGAAGGAGTTACAGTGCTTATCACAATTGCTTTCCCTCCCTATCCTGTTTTCACTTATTCCCAGCGGCTGTAGCTGCCCCGCACTAGCTCGGTGACTTATTTCCTTTTGGAGCGAATATCAGATCAGAGGAAAGATTATACCCTTTGGGAAGAAATCCAGCTCTCTTATATGAGCTGTGAGTACATTCGGAAGCTGCGTTAATAGGCATCCCAAAATAGAGTACCATGTGACTGCCCTATCCCCCACTCTCCATTATCCTAGTGCACAGACGCTGTACGCTGCTACCAAAATTCCCCATCGACATCCCCTGATCCTTCTACAGATGCTTCTGCTTTTTTTTATACGCTGTGGTAAATTTCATTGCCGGACGTTGCAGGCGCGCAATGTCTTTCTGTAACGGACACTGTAAAAAAAAAGTGCTATTTCTATTTTTTTTGCAATTTTCTCAGAAGTACATTTTTAATTTTAAATCAATTTCCTAAAAAGTGGGGATGTGACTTCTTCATGTGAGAAAATATACACATGTTTAAGCGTGGTGGGTTTTTACTTTCACCCAACGGTCCTGATCCAGACCGGTGGACCCTGCTAAGGTTCCTGTAGTATCCGTTACTAGAGTCGCAGGTGCAATAATATGCAAATACTAGTTTCACCCTCCCCCTTGTGCATACCTGCCAACCGTCCCAGTTTTAGCTGGACAGTCCCGTTATTTGGGCACTTTCCTGCTGTCCCACCCGCGGGCGGCATTTTCTCACAGGCAGGCAGGAGGCTGGGAGACACTGCTGCTCTAGCTAGTTGCAGCCAGTGCGGAATGGACACTGGGGTAAATTTACTAAGATGGGAGTTCTATTTCAGATGGGATGTTGCCCATAGCAACCAATCAGATTCTACTTCTCATTTATCTAGCACTTTCTAGAAGATAATACCTGGAATCTGATTGGTTGCTATGGGCAACATCCCATCTTGAATAGAACTCCCATCTTAGTAAATTTACTCCTGGGTGCATGGACGTGGCCTCTATTAAATACCTGGAGTATGCACGGGGTAGTCCAGTGGCTGTCTGAGTGCTGGGCTGCCCCCAGAGTTACAAGCAAAGGAGGCTAAAATGGCAGATATCAGGGGGTGTGGCCTAATGGGCGCTGGCCATGCCCCATTTCCAGCAGGCTCCACCCCCTCTTCAGGTAAGCAGAAGATCCCGAGTTGACCTGCTCAAAACTGTTGAGTTATGCCTTGTGCACTAGTGTGTAAGCCCTGAGACGCCCGTTTCCTGTCACCTGTGCACAGCAGCACCACCGGTTGTTCCATACAGTACGCCACTGGTGGTGCACCATCGCCTCTGCCTGAGCATGAACTCTGTGGAAGCAGCTGTGCGTCTGAGAATGAAGCCCGCTTGCAGGACACGCCCAGGCAAATGTATTATTTTTTTTGTGCTGCCATCAGGCCACTTCCCATACACTGCCCAGGAACACCCATTGCTTTGCCCCACGATATCTGATACCAGGGTTCATCAAATCGACAGTATCTAGGTCGACAATGTTTAGGTCGACCACTATAGGTCGACAGTCACTAGGTCGACATGGATAGAAGGTCGACATGTGCTAGGTCGACAGGTCTATAGGTCGACATGATGATTTATTTATTTTTGCTGTCGTTTTCTTCGTAGAGTGACCGGGATCCCAAATTAGTGCACCGCATCCCCTCGCATGGCTCGCTTCGCTCGCCATGCTTCTGATAGAGTCAAATAACTACCTTTTAACATTAGCTATATATTAATACCGTGTAGCCGTAATGGCTGCTAAACCATGTGCACATGCTACGCACTCCTTACGCTATTTGCGTATGAAGACCTCACACGTGGTACGCAAATAAAGTACACACGCTGTGCTGGGTGTACGGAATACCCACAGTGAGCATACACACAGACAGTAACCTTTATAAACTTTAAACACAGATTATGCTTACACTGTGCAACACACTATGATTGAGTTTGTATTGTAAAACCTTACTGCTGAAATACTGCAGCGATATAACGCTGCTTAACCTTGTTAATGTAAATGCTGTTAGAGCGATTTAGAATTCAGAAACCCTTTGTACCAGCTAGAGAGACACAGACACCCTGCTGAGGTTCTAACACCTTATGTGAATGTTCTATTTGCAAAAGAATAATACAAGACAAGTCATACACTACAATATAACATAGACTAACTAACCAGATAACTACACAGGAAATACAATACAATACAGTTACGTTTTAAAGGAAAATACGAGAGAAAGAGGAGAAGAGAGAGAGAGAGATATGGCTCACAATAACAACAAGACAATATGATTGCGGAGAAGACTTACGCACAAGGGGAAACGATCGCAAGCGCCTCTAGATATCCAGCTCCCGATTATCAGCAATGAGAACCGTTGAAGTGAGAGAGTGAGCTGGATACCATCGGCTTGTCTATTTATGCTCCACACACAATACAATTCCATGGTCCCTACAATCTCATTGTTCATTGGACACAGGAATTTGTCTTCACATCATAACAAAAGGTCATAGGTTGATTCATACAGGTGGACTGTGACGATTTCCAACTGTTCAGGTGGGTGGGATACTAGGTTTCCCGCCGCATGGCTAAGTAAGTGCAAATAATAGTAAATGGACATAAACTTCTTATGTCCATAACTATTCGCACAAGCGATTAATCCGCTCCAAACCGACACCGGAATATTGCTAATTAAATACTCTTCCGATGGATACTAAACATCACTGTATGACTCAAGTCTGACCCCCTGCAACAAATAAAGAGGGATCTCTTTGTCCAGGAACATACTACATTAACTAAACTTTCAGAATCTATCAAAGGGACCATGATCTACAAAATGCATTATATATTAAAAATATGTAACGAATGAGTCGCACGCTACGAACACATACACTCTACCGTAAATGCGCACACCGTGCGCCTGCACGTTACAGCGGGTATGCGCACGCACGGGAGAGCGTACGCATGCGCAGCGCGAACATGTATGATGTGCAAATATGGTAGTGTGCATAGAGATATTTTTCTGACTTTGACAGTCCACCCTTTGGCAGTCAACAATAACTGCCACCTTCTAAAACATTTCAAAAAGAGAAAAATATATGTCAGGGGTTAATACATTTCCATGGTTGGGTAAGGGAGGAGAGAGGAGAAGGTGTGAAGAGGGTATGACCTAGTGAGATAGCAGAAGCATGTGTGTATGAATCCATGTTTGGGGGGTCATGTATCATTGTGCCGTACGTGTTGTAAATCAAGCTTCGAGGTATTGCGAAGTATACATTTGAATTCCTTCTTATCCCGTATTAAGGGTCTGTGGATGGGCTGTCAAACTTTACCGAGCTCATTTCGGCTGTGGTTGTAACAAAATGGGGGAGCACATTTTAGTTGATGATACATGAATGGGGGAATATGTGATTGCTGATATCTGTGCCTGTATTCCCTATCGACTATGTGTGTCATTACCTGAGGGTTGTAGAGATGAAGATAAAGAACACTTATGGTAAATGCAGTGGTATTCTATGTCAGGTTAATGAACATTTGTCGGTTGAAGTTTTGTTCGGTGTCTGTTGAAAGCCGTCTTCTTTGCGCTTTTTGCCCATAAGGTGCGAGCAAAAAGCTTTGTCAATGTCCATAGATTTACAAAAAATGTTGGGCTAGCGTAAGTTTAAAATTTCTAGGGAAACTGGGGATCTATGGCAAAGTTCATCAAATACCCGTGTATAAGGTTGTCAAAACTTCTTCTTTGATCTATCCATTGTCTGTATATCGGCTCGTCAACTTCCTCGTCCAAGTGGGTCTTTTTACCTTGGAGAAAACGGAAAAACAGGTGAAAGAAACGGACCGTATAATCGCATTTTCATCACATCATTGTTTCTACCGTTGGGTCATAAATCAAATCCATTGGAATTATGGTTTCTTCACTCCTTAGAATCATTACCCTGGTACGACGTTTGCACTTCATTAAAGCCTGACCGCATCTAACCAATCGATATAACAACACCTAAGATACATAGGAGAAACTTCCCAACATCCATTATGACTCCTTGAGCCCATTCTCCTAAACCAGAGAACCAATTTCGCGGGTTCAACCATGACACCCAACCAGTCAGCTCATTACCCACAGCAGCAAGAGTGAGATTGTGTCTCCTGCGAAATTCCCACTTCAGTTGGAGAATATCGTCCATCTTTTGGTCTATGACCTCGACCGGATCCTCGGTGCTATTCGTAATGTATGTGCAACATTTCACGCCGTACTGTGTTGCCAGTGTGACACAATATCCGCCTGTCACTGCTGTGAGGTAATTGAGAATCATTCTATGCTGTACCAGTTCTGTTTTATAAGCTTGAAGTTCTCTTCCAGTATACCTAAACGTGTCATCATACATTTCAGTGATATTATCTAACAAATTTGCAAGCGCAGAGATGTATCTATAGTTCATCACTCCTCGAGCGGTGCGGGTGAAATCTAGCGCAAGTAGAACCTGAATCCCGGTGGATTCATGGATCATGTCAGAGGCCAAATGCTCTGTCCTTTCTGTCAGCTGCCTTTTAACTACGTGCTCGTAATGGGTATGAGTATAAGGAGCTTGGGCACCACGGTGTATGTCTTTCATTTTGTCATGTGATACAGTCATTACTTCAGGCAGTACTTTTCCAATATAACACAATCCTTCAGAATTTGGGGCAAGCCACTTATACGCCTTCCTCCCGCATATGAAATATGCATCATCGGGGAGAACATATGGGACGGAGTAGGACATAACCATATTACACATCTTCCATGTGAAATCTCCTAGCCCTAATTCTCCCATCTGCCTAGTACACGTATCAGTTTGTACGATATGTGCACAGTATCCTGGTGATACCTCTCCAACTCTCGTAATCCTACTTCCTAGGGTATACCTATATCGGAAAGATTTTCCTCTACTGGCTATGTGGCGTATAAGCTCTGTATCTGTAGGCATTCTATCTGCCCTATATGAAAAGGTCATGGTTTGGTTACTCCATGACACTTCCCAATTTCCCGGCTTTCGGGGATTGGTAATGTTAAAACATATTAGGGATCTATCCACATGATATTGGTGGAGCTTCAAACTAGGAGGACTGGAGATATTAAACCTCCTGTCCACCGGTCTCCCACCCTTTAGCTCAAGTACCTCCCCTACCGTTAAAGGAAATGGTACTAGCCCTGATTTGCTGTGACCTTGAGGTACTTGAGAGCATACCCAACAATCTGTTTGATTTAACACACTACCCACTAAGGAGTGATAGTCACTCAACGGATGCCGGTCCATGTGGATATTAAAACTGGATTGGCATTTCTTAATGCACCCATCCTCAACTACATTGTCACAGAGCCTACAGATACAATTTTCTTCAGCTAACAATCCTTCACAATTCCTTCTATTGTCAATGCTATCGGATCGTTTTCTGATACTCGCCTTTACTTGTTGATTAAGTTGTTCTTGGAAAACTACGCCTCCATCTTTATCATCAGAACCTTTCTGGATCCTTTCTCAACCTCACTGGTACTCTCACCGAAACAGACTGCTCTGGTCAACATCATGGTCAACAGGAAAATCCATATCACAGTCTCTTGGGGCAAGTCCATCTTACGGGAGGAGAAAAGAAGAAATTTGTAATGGGGTACAGAAAATACAGTTTGAGGGGGAGAGAAACTTGTTACGATAATAAGTTCTCTAGTCTTGTTGTTCTTCTCGTTCTGCTGTCATCTCAAAGGTGCTGTCTCTCAGTCTTCCAAACGGACATTCCGGTGATGCGATATTCCTTCCAAATCAGCGATCTTTCTGTAAGGAGCAAAAATCTTGCATTACCATTTGTCTAACTGATGTGTGACATACCATCTTTAAACCATGAAAACATGAGTGAGAAGAGAGAGGAAACAAAAAAAAAACAAAAGAGAGAGAGAGAACAATTCATATGCATGTGTATATTACTTAAATCAACAATAACCAACAATAGGAAAAGAGAAAAAAAACATTTTTCAAACATTTTAAAACATTGCCAGATCGTCAGGCTGTCATATCTACATGTCCAATGGTTTCCTTGCGCAGTCCCTCCCCACCAGCACCCCCATTACTCCACTCTCTGTATCTGGCCAGGATACCTTGATGTGGATAGGTCATGCTGGAGTTTGGTAGACTTCTGCAAAGACCAAGCGGATATGCAACGTTTGAGTCCTTACTAATAATCGTCAGAGAAGGGGAGAGAGTGAGAAAAAAAACATTTTCACAAATACATTTACAACGTTTCACCTTGTCATTCCTGTCTCTTCAGTGAATGACCTCCCAATTTATTAACCGTTACCTCAGGCTTACCATCAGTCCTAATGATCACCTTTCCTGACTACATATCATGGGTGTGGCTCAAAATTCTTCCTATGTGATCCCTGATTGTAATTTGGTGTGTCTTATTCATGCTCATTTTCATGTCTAGGGGGTCTGACTTTATGTGGGCTATTACAGTTGCTGGCATAATGCCCTTCTCTTCTACAATGATAACAAACTCTGGGCTTCCTCCAAGTGTCAGTGAAATGGGGTCTTGGCTGATTTGATGCCTCCTCAAACGCTTGGATGCTCATCACCATCAACCGTTTTCCCTGTACTTCCCTGATTCCTTGGATATTATGGTTATGTTGTTGTCTAGGGGGTGTATATACCTTGTGTGTGCTTCTAGACCTGCAATCTCTTGCATAATGGCCTTCCTTCAGGCAATTATAACAGACTTCCATATTTGAATTTTTCGCAGTGGTGTGGGGCTTTTGTTGGAGTGGTCTTGTGGTTAGGGCCTGTATACTTGTTGCCATTAACTTGTCACTTAGTGACTCTCTGTATCTGGTGATATTCTGATCATGATTAATGACGGCCTCTCTTAATGCGGCCACCGAGATATCTCTCCAGTCTGGGTTGGTGGTCTGTACCCTTGTACTTAATTCATCCTTTAAACCATTCATTAATACCTTAACCGCTATTCCTTTATGTTGTGCATTTGTCTTGATATCTGTGATCCCAGTGTTTCTAGCCATCATTTGTAGTGCTCGATTGAAATAATTAGAAATACTTTCCCCTTCGTTTTGTCTTATGGAGAAGATTTTGTTCCACTCGACAATGGCTGGGAAATATACTTCTAACTGTTGGTTGATCTGCTTAATACATTCCTGATTGTGTTCCTCCGTACAAGGTGCCTCCATGTCTAATTTACAATCAGCAATGAATTTTTCAGGGTCAACACTGGAGGGCAAACATGTCATCAGCACTGCTCGCCACTCTTTGTTGGTGAGTTCTGTGGAGTTTCCTAGTTCTTTAACAAACCTTTGACATGCTACTAGATTTTTCCTAGGATCAGGAAATTCAGACATAATTGATCTCAATTCGGTCCGGGACCAGAGACAGCGCATTGCACTGTCCTTGACGGGAATGATTCCCTGATCGTCAGTCTTCCCATTGGGGACTGCGATCACCCTGACCGGATCAAACTCAACTACATCATCTTGTGTTGGTCTTACAATATGGGGTACATCTGTTTGTGCGTGATATAAAACATTGTACGTACCTGTGGACACGACCTCACCTGACCCTCCGTTAGGGGGTTTGATTATTGCCTTTACCGATTTGGTCGCGTCCACCTGGATGTCTTGTAGGATGGCTTCTGGAAGAGGTGCCGACATTGTTCTGGGCTCACTTTCTTGTTTGTATTCCTGAGGGAAGTTTGACATGGGGTGCAACTTGCATAGGTTAATAGTTGTACATTTAACAGTATTACAATTATCATTGTTACATTTATTACACTTATTCTTATCATCTATACTACAGTTGCTAAGAGCGTTTTTATTGTTCAACATTGTGCTTTTCTCCGCAACCATAATCCTCTCCATTGCCATGTCTCTCCTCTCAAGATAAGAGTCAGATAAGTCAATTAACTCTCTTTGCAATTCACTTTCCTGTTGCCATAACTGCAAATAATCATAATGTTTGATTCGTCTCTTTGCTGGTTCAATGAGACCTATCCTCCTCCTTAGATTCAGTAACACTTCTGGGCTAAAGCTGCCTATGTTTGGGAACTTCTCCCCATCATGTACCGTCATTCTCTCCCATTCATCACATAAAACTTCTGTGTGTCTTCCGTATTTTTCACACATTACGTACCTTGCCGACCCGATTGGTCGGTTTATAGAATCAACCCGAACCGAGGTTGATCGCCCCCTTCCTGAACAACTGGCCCCCATAATTTGCAGGTGTTACGGACCCTTACAAAAAACCAAGATATTCACGATAGGTTGACGGTGAAGTTTACCGAGCACCTCACTCACTCGCCCACGCCGACCAATATGCCATCAGCACTGCTCGCCACTCTTTGTTGGTGAGTTCTGTGGAGTTTCCTAGTTCTTTAACAAACCTTTGACATGCTACTAGATTTTTCCTAGGATCAGGAAATTCAGACATAATTGATCTCAATTCGGTCCGGGACCAGAGACAGCGCATTGCACTGTCCTTGACGGGAATGATTCCCTGATCGTCAGTCTTCCCATTGGGGACTGCGATCACCCTGACCGGATCAAACTCAACTACATCATCTTGTGTTGGTCTTACAATATGGGGTACATCTGTTTGTGCGTGATATAAAACATTGTACGTACCTGTGGACACGACCTCACCTGACCCTCCGTTAGGGGGTTTGATTATTGCCTTTACCGATTTGGTCGCGTCCACCTGGATGTCTTGTAGGATGGCTTCTGGAAGAGGTGCCGACATTGTTCTGGGCTCACTTTCTTGTTTGTATTCCTGAGGGAAGTTTGACATGGGGTGCAACTTGCATAGGTTAATAGTTGTACATTTAACAGTATTACAATTATCATTGTTACATTTATTACACTTATTCTTATCATCTATACTACAGTTGCTAAGAGCGTTTTTATTGTTCAACATTGTGCTTTTCTCCGCAACCATAATCCTCTCCATTGCCATGTCTCTCCTCTCAAGATAAGAGTCAGATAAGTCAATTAACTCTCTTTGCAATTCACTTTCCTGTTGCCATAACTGCAAATAATCATAATGTTTGATTCGTCTCTTTGCTGGTTCAATGAGACCTATCCTCCTCCTTAGATTCAGTAACACTTCTGGGCTAAAGCTGCCTATGTTTGGGAACTTCTCCCCATCATGTACCGTCATTCTCTCCCATTCATCACATAAAACTTCTGTGTGTCTTCCGTATTTTTCACACATTACGTACCTTGCCGACCCGATTGGTCGGTTTATAGAATCAACCCGAACCGAGGTTGATCGCCCCCTTCCTGAACAACTGGCCCCCATAATTTGCAGGTGTTACGGACCCTTACAAAAAACCAAGATATTCACGATAGGTTGACGGTGAAGTTTACCGAGCACCTCACTCACTCGCCCACGCCGACCAATATGCCTACACACTGATATAGTGCTGGCGTACTCGACCCAGGGCCCCTATTAACCTTTGTTTACTGGAAAATGCGAGTGTGATCCGAAGTGCATTAACCCTTTCCAGTAAAGGTGAGGTTGTTGGATAATTCCTGAGTGACCAGCAAACTTCCCTTTAGAAAAATAAAAAATTACACAAATCACGTCAGAATGTACAAATAGCGTTTATGACCCTTCGTACACAAATGGTACCGGTCAGGTTTACTAATGCACACAATTACGTGCGGTACAATCGTTCAGTACATAAGCAACTAATCTTATGTACGGAGCGACCAACGGAATCGAAAATTTCGGCTGCGAATTCCTTCAGCAAGAGCTTGTATGGCCTATATGGGTGTTGCACCAACCCTTTTTTGGTGTTGTGCCTATGGACTCTATAGCGGACTTCCTTGTCTGCTGTACCTGGACCTGCTGGTCTGTTATGACCTCCTGGTCTGACCTCCTGGTCTGCTACAGTATGACCTCCTGGTCTGCTACACTCTAATGCTCAAATTGTATGTTTAACCAAGGATGCCTCCCTAGCCACCGTGCATGTCACTTACACGTATGTACCTTCACGAGAACTCGATGATTTCTTTGGTTCAATCCCCAAAATTGTATAAATGTATGTAAAAACACTCACTCACCACATGTACACTTTTGTTTCTATTTCTATTTCTGCGCAGAAATTTCTCTTTAAACCAGATGTGTTACCAATTAGGAGAAGGATCTGTTATTCTAAATTTTGGACACCAAAATAGATTTGCGCTATTTATCGCCTTGCGTTATTTACCGCGTTGCGCTATTTATCGCGTGTTGAAATAACACTATCGTGTGACTTGAGTTACGTGGGCGTACCCAGACGCTCCGTTGCGTAATTTACGCTGCGTGCGTCAGCCTTTGCGTACACGAGTCTCACCTTTTGTTTGAGACACGTATATATCAGTCTTTTATCCACCGTAACACAACTAACACGTTTATCAATGTAGATGATCCTTGATCATCTACCGCGCACCACACTGACTTCTCCTTGTCTCTCAGGCCAAGCTGTGCACGTGTTTTACAATTTACCCCTTAATGTATTACTTTTACACTTTAACTATTTAAATAGCGACAAATCTCTCTTAGCACGTTTATCAATTATGAAATGGCAACCAGGAAAGTGAGATGTGAAGATTACACAAATGAACATGCAATTCTAAATTAATCTAATAACATATATTGATGTAAGCACACGCATATAGATATTACATATATGAGACCCTATTCAGTGCTTCTACTTTGCATATGAATGTGCAATTTCTTTCACTGCTGGGAGAGAGAAAAAAAACAACAACAAACCAGTCCCACAGGTCATTTGCATTTCAATGGCCATCCTACAAATAGCAGCGTTAAAACAGGTTCTTGAAGAGAGACAGTTACCAAAAAAAAAAAAAAACTACTTGTGTATTTCTTAAATCAAATATTTAATTTATTATTAACTGTTATTAAACTCTATCTGAACTACTTATGATTGACTATGATATGGATTAAACAAATGCATAAAAAAAAAACTCATTAAATGATGATTTCTTTTTGACAGTGGATGGCTGATTATTTCCTGAGTCAACTGAAAATCAGCCGTTCAAAAATTATTATTTTTTTTTTACCTTCCCAAAATGGCCGCTGCTCCTCCCCCATCCATGAGGTTTGTCACAAAGAAAAATCATCATGCCAGCCCCTTTTAGTTATCACGCTATGCAGAGCGATTAAAAATAATTTTAAACCTATTTAAACAGACAAACCATCCAATCTGCGTGTGCAGTTGGCACCAAATCGAAATAAAAACCAGATTTACAAAGACAATAGCTCAATGTTCCTACCTTCTTCGGATTCCACCAGCATCCCTACAGACCAAAAGAATCAGACGCAGACTCTCATCTGATCAGCACTCCAAGATACTACCTGTTCCTCCCTTTGCTGATCGATAAAAGTCTGCGCCTTCTTCGCCTGACTGCGGATATGAGATGGACCGGACTTGCCCCCACTTGATAGAGTCAAATAACTACATTTTAACATTAGCTATATATTAATACCGTGTAGCCGTAATGGCTGCTAAACCATGTGCACATGCTACGCACTCCTTACGCTATTTGCGTATGAAGACCTCGCACGTGGTACGCAAATAAAGTACACACGCTGTGCTGGGTGTACGGAATACCCACAGTGAGCATACACACAGACAGTAACCTTTATAAACTTTAAACACAGATTATGCTTACACTGTGCAACACACTATGATTGAGTTTGTATTGTAAAACCTTACTGCTGAAATACTGCAGCGATATAACGCTGCTTAACCTTGTTAATGTAAATGCTGTTAGAGCGATTTAGAATTCAGAAACCCTTTGTACCAGCTAGAGAGACACAGACACCCTGCTGAGGTTCTAACACCTTATGTGAATGTTCTATTTGCAAAAGAATAATACAAGACAAGTCATACACTACAATATAACATAGACTAACTAACCAGATAACTACACAGGAAATACAATACAATACAGTTACGTTTTAAAGGAAAATACGAGAGAAAGAGGAGAAGAGAGAGAGAGAGAGATATGGCTCACAATAACAACAAGACAATATGATTGCGGAGAAGACTTACGCACAAGGGGAAACGATCGCAAGCGCCTCTAGATATCCAGCTCCCGATTATCAGCAATGAGAACCGTTGAAGTGAGAGAGTGAGCTGGATACCATCGGCTTGTCTATTTATGCTCCACACACAATACAATTCAATGGTCCCTACAATCTCATTGTTCATTGGACACGGGAATTTGTCTTCACATCATAACAAAAGGTCATAGGTTGATTCATACAGGTGGGCTGTGACGATTTCCAACTGTTCAGGTGGGTGGGATACTAGGTTTCCCGCCGCATGGCTAAGTAAGTGCAAATAATAGTAAATGGACATAAACTTCTTATGTCCATAACTATTCGCACGAGCGATTAATCCGCTCCAAACCGACACCGGAATATTGCTAATTAAATACTCTTCCGATGGATACTAAACATCACTGTATGACTCAAGTCTGACCCCCTGCAACAAATAAAGAGGGATCTCTTTGTCCAGGAACATACTACATTAACTAAACTTTCAGAATCTATCAAAGGGACCATGATCTACAAAATGCATTATATATTAAAAATATGTAACGAATGAGTCGCACGCTACGAACACATACACTCTACCGTAAATGCGCACACCGTGCGCCTGCGGGTGCACGTTACAGCGGGTATGCGCACGCACGGGAGAGCGTACGCATGCGCAGCGCGAACATGTATGAGGTGCAAATATGGTAGTGTGCATAGAAATATTTTTCTGACTTTGACACTTCGGGCATGGTGCCTTCGCTTCGCTCGGCACAGATTACCGTTCCGATCGTAGTCAACGTGGATCGTTAAGTATGAAAAAATTCCAAAATTTTTTGAAAAACTCATGTCGACCTTTAGACCTGTCGACCTAGCACATGTCGACCTAGAAACCCTGTCGACCTTCCATCCATGTCGACCTAGTGACTGTCGACCTATAGTGGTCGACCTAAACATTGTCGACCTAGATACTGTCGATCTTCAGACCGGATCCCCTCCACAACACCTATAGAGTGGGAATAGAACCTGTAGCGAGCCACCGAGCCCGCTGCGCGGCACCCGCCGGCCATCTAAAAGCCAGTATACTAGCGTCAGGGTGGTGACCTGTGGTCTTCCGACCGCTGGTCACACAAACCCAACCCTACCAGTAACATAAGTCCATAAGTGACTTTGGGGTCTGTTTACTAAGCCTTGGATGGAGATAAAGTGGACGGAGATAAAGTACCAGCCAATCAGTTCCTAACTGTCATTTTTCAAAAACAGCCACAGACATGGCACTTAGGACATTGCCTGGTACTTTATCTCCGTCCACTTAATCTCCATCCAATGCTTAGTAAATAGACCCCTTTGATTTTAATTGAAATGAAATCTGTTCTGAGGTGTTTGTGTTCTATTATGAGGATATGTGTTTTATTTACAGTCCATGAACAAAATGGCCGCTGTTGAGCAGAAGGAGATGTCCATCATGAATCGTTTGGGAAACTTGTCCAAGGCAGTGGAAGATTTGGTGAAGAAAGTTGATTCCAACAGGCAGTTGGCCAATGACGCAAATAAAAAGGCGAACCAGGCTGTTGCAACCACTGATGGACTAGATAAGGTACAGAATCAAACTGGAGTTTAGGAACCGAATTGATCTTCAAACAAGAACAATATATCCGCATCAATGATTCATGGGTTCACATAAAACACCATAAAGACTTTGTTGTCAATATGGTTCGGCATAATCTTGTATATTAATAGGATAATGAGTACCGGGTGACTGGTGCATATGGAACAGTTGTGTTGACCTTTTTACAGTGGCGAAATGCGTCTTCTGCTCTTTCTATCCTTACACTCTTCATTCTAACTTTCAGGAGATGGATGAAGTTAAGAAGAAGTATAAGGAGCTGAAGGATAAGGTTGGGGGAGTGGACAGCTCATCGGAATCGGCCATGCAAAAAGTGAAGAGGATAAAAGATGAAGCTCAGGACTTGCTAAAGAAAGCAACAGATGCTAAAGAAAAGCTAGACAGTGGGTGAAATGCGTCATTTAGCGAGAGACAGTTATATCTCTGCACATCCGCATCTTTCTGAAACGTCTTTCCTCCAATTTGATCTTCCCATTAATTCTGTACCAGTTCTGAAAATCATTTCCCTCTTCCTATCAGATTTTATAAATGACACCCATAACTGTTCCTTAACGTAGTAGAACTAATATTATATTTGGAGAAAGAGATATAGAGAGACATATGTGTTTTACAGTGTACCAGCTTCCCAAGCGTTGTGTCATCATGAAGGGAAGACTTAAGTGGTTACCCGCTCTCCCCCTACTCAATCGCTGTGTTACACCAGGAGGTTGGGGAACCCCTTTAGTAAATGGGGCCCAAATGTATTAAGCTTTAAAAATTGATAGAGTGGAGACGGCTAAAGAGTGATAAAGTATCAGCCAATCAGCTTCCTAACTGCCATGTAACAGGCTGTGTATGAAAAATGACAGTTAAGAGCTGATTGCCTGGTACTTTATCACTCTTTATCCGTCTCCACTGTATCACTTTTTAAGGCTTAATACAGTTGGGCCAGAGTTTTAAGTTAATCCAAGTTATCACCTCAATATTCCAGGACAAGTCAAAGTCACCTAATTATTGGAAAGAATTGCAGCTTCTCACTGTACAGAATCAGCTTCTCACTGCAGACATGTGGTTTATTCATTTCTGTTTGCACTATACTTTTGTGTTCCAGGTCTTGACGGCAAGTTCAAAGCGAATGAAGATGAAATGAGGATGAAGATAATGGAATTGCTAGTCTTGGAGAATAGAACTACAGATCTGCTTCAAATAATCAGAGAAAAAGCAAATATATATTCGACTTGTTAGAACGAATTTGTCTTTTCTGTGCCATCAAATCCCAGAAATGTAATATCCTAAATACTACACAAAGGCCATGTTCACTAAATGCTGCTTCCCTCAAAATACCGTGCCCAGGACTTAAAATATATTGAATAATTAGGATTGACGAATTGGCAAGGAGAGGTTCAACATGATCCCACCAAATGGACCTGTCGTTCATACAAACTCAAGTAGAGTTATCATTTACAAATGGCGACATTGATATGACGTCTCTGTAGAACATTCATGGAGATTATATGGATTTCATTTTATAGTTAAGTATTCCGAAAGCCAAACTGTAGTAATAGATGCACATTGCTGAGCCCATATCCCCGTTTCCCAAGGGAAAGGCGATCATCTTTTTTAATGATGGTCTGGAGAGACTTCTGTATTCCCACTTGTCTGAGTCTCATATGCTTGGTAGGTACAAGGCTTTCCCTGCCGCCAAACATAGAATATCTCACTAATAATGTGGTCATCCCTTTAGACTGTCCACTATGTTTTATTAATAAACGACGGCATGGGTGTCTCCATTCATATGTGTGACTATAGGACTTTTAGTTTCCTAACCCCTACAGTAAGTCTCAGAAGGTCTAAACTACAGTTTAATAAATAATGGAATATTCATACATACATACATACATAAGAAAATAATGTATCCAAAAGTATTTTATAACCGAAGCAGAAGATCTGCTGTGTGTATCCCAGGACAGGATTATTTTGTACATAAATAAATTGCAATGCCGTGACACTCCAGCCGCCGCTGAAAAACGTCATCCTATAACGTCTTCAGGAAACAGGGAGTTGTATGGCAGCAAGGGAGAAGCTGCCGGGGCATCTACTTGGGCCTTAATCATGAATAAATGACTTGTTGCAGCATATTCTATATTAATGACTTTTCTTTTTGTATGTTAATGATAATAATTTTGATGTGTACGAGTTCTGTTCTGACAAGATGCACAGTCAAAGAGGCCTGTGGAGAAATTAAAAACTGGCTGGGTATTAAGGGTTAAAAGTAGATTAACTTGCCCAGGCAGTAGCTCTCTGCATGACCCCTGCCTCTTGGTGTTATATCATTACGAAGGGCCCAGCAGGGAACGCAGCGGTAGGGACCCAAGCTTAAGGGGTTTGGCCAACAGAGCCACAGAGGAACTTGGCCAACAACTAGAGAGGACATACCATGAAAAGGACAGGGCCTCTTAGTAAAGGAGGGTACAAGGGTGTTTCAGGACCACCCAATATGATTGACAGGAGGGTTAATCGTAGTGTAGTTTCCATAGAAATGAACTAAGCACCCAAGTTCATTGATGGTCCAGTTCCACCATGTTACTAACCAGGCTTCTAGTAGAATAAAAAATAAGATTTTACTTACCGATAAATCTATTTCTCGTAGTCCGTAGTGGATGCTGGGGACTCCGTCAGGACCATGGGGATTAGCGGCTCCGCAGGAGACAGGGCACAAAAGTAAAAGCTTTAGGATCAGGTGGTGTGCACTGGCTCCTCCCCCTATGACCCTCCTCCAAGCCTCAGTTAGGATACTGTGCCCGGACGAGCGTACACAATAAGGAAGGATTTTGAATCCCGGGTAAGACTCATACCAGCCACACCAATCACACTGTACAACCTGTGATCTGAACCCAGTTAACAGCATGATAACAGCGGAGCCTCTGAAAAGATGGCTCACAACAATAATAACCCGATTTTTGTAACAATAACTATGTACAAGTATTGCAGACAATCCACACTTGGGATGGGCGCCCAGCATCCACTACGGACTACGAGAAATAGATTTATCGGTAAGTAAAATCTTATTTTCTCTGACGTCCTAGTGGATGCTGGGGACTCCGTCAGGACCATGGGGATTATACCAAAGCTCCCAAACGGGCGGGAGAGTGCGGATGACTCTGCAGCACCGAATGAGAGAACTCCAGGTCCTCTTTAGCCAGGGTATCAAATTTGTAGAATTTTACAAACGTGTTCTCCCCCGACCACGTAGCTGCTCGGCAGAGTTGTAATGCCGAGACCCCTCGGGCAGCCGCCCAGGATGAGCCCACCTTCCTTGTGGAATGGGCCTTGACAGATTTAGGCTGTGGCAGGCCTGCCACAGAATGTGCAAGTTGAAATGTGCTACAAATCCAACGAGCAATCGTCTGCTTAGAAGCAAGAGCACCCAGTTTGTTGGGTGCATACAGGATAACAGCGAGTCAGTTTTCCTGACTCCAGCCGTCCTGGAAACCTATATTTTCAGGGCCCTGACAACATCTAGCAACTTGGAGTCCTCCAAGTCCCTAGTAGCCGCAGGTACCACAATAAGCTGGTTCAGGTGAAACGCTGACACCACCTTAGGAAGAAACTGGGGACGAGTCCGCAGCTCTGCCCTGTCCGAATGGACAATCAGATATGGCTTTTGTGAGACAAAGCCGCCAATTCTGACACTCGCCTGGCCGAGGCCAGGGCCAACAGCATGGTCACTTTTCATGTGAGATATTTCAAATCCACAGATTTGAGCGGTTTAAAATGTGATTTGAGGAATCCCAGAACTACGTTGAGATCCCACAGTGCCACTGGAGGCACAAAAAGGGGGTTGTATATGCAATACTCCCTTGACAAACTTCTGGACTTCAGGAACTGAAGCCAATTCTTTCTGGAAGAAAATTGACAGGGCCGAAATTTGAACCTTAATGGACCCCAATTTGAGGCCCATAGACACTCCTGTTTGCAGGAAATGCAGGAATCGACCGAGTTGAAATTTCTTCGTGGGGCCTTCCTGGCCTCACACCACGCAACATATTTTCGCCACATGTGGTGATAATGTTTTGCGGTCACCTCCTTCCTGGCTTTGACCAGGGTAGGAATGACCTCTTCCGGAATGCCTTTTTCCCTTAGGATCTGGCGTTCCACCGCCATGCCGTCAAACGCAGCCGCGGTAAGTCTTGGAACAGACCTGGTACTTGCTGAAGCAAGTCCCTTCTTAGCGGCAGAGGCCATGAGTCCTCTGTGAGCATTTCTTGAAGTTCCGGGTGCCACGTCCTTCTTGGCCAATCCGGAGCCACGAGTATAGTTCTTACTCCTCTACGTCTTATAATTCTCAATACCTTGGTTATGAGAAGCAGAGGAGGGAACACATACACCGACTGGTACACCCACGGTGTTACCAGAACGTCCACAGATATTGCTTGAGGGTCTCTTGACCTGGCGCAATACCTGTCCAGTTTTTTGTTCAGGCGGGACGCCATCATGTCCACCTTTGGTCTTTCCCAACGGTTCACAATCATGTGGAATACTTCCCGATGAAGTCCCCACTCTCCCGGGTGGAGGTCGTGCCTGCTGAGGAAGTCTGCTTCCCAGTTGTCCACTCCCGGAATGAACACTGCTGACAGTGCTATCACATGATTTTTCGCCCAGCGAAGAATCCTTGCAGTTTCTGCCATTGCCCTCCTGCTTCTTGTGCCGCCCTGTCTGTTTACGTGGGCGACTGCCGTGATGTTGTCCCACTGGATCAATACCGGCTGACCTTGAAGCAGAGGTCTTGCTAAGCTTAGAACATTGTAAATTGCCCTTAGCTCCAGTATATTTATGTGGAGAGAAGTCTCCAGACTTGATCACACTCCCTGGAAATTTTTTCCCTGTGTGACTGCTCCCCAGCCTCTCAGGCTGGCATCCGTGGTCACCAGGACCCAGTCCTGAATGCCGAATCTGCGGCCCTTTAGTAGATGAGCACTCTGCAGCCACCGCAGAAGAAACACCCTTGTCCTTGGAGACAGGGTTATCCGCTGATGCATCTGAAGATGCGATCCGGACCATTTTTCCAGCAGATCACACTGAAAAGTTCTTGCGTGAAATCTACCGAATGGAATCGCTTCGTAAGAAGCCACCATTTTTCCCAGGACCCTTGTGCAATGATGCACTGACACTTTTCCTGGTTTTAGGAGGTTCCTGACTAGCTCGGATAACTCCCTGGCTTTCTTCTCCGGGAGAAACACCTTTTTCTGGACTGTGTCCAGAATCATCCCTAGGAACAGCAGACGTGTCGTCGGAAACAGCTGCGGTTTTGGAATATTTAGAATCCACCCGTGCTGTCGTAGAACTACTTGAGATAGTGCTACTCCGACCTCCAACTGTTCTCTGGACCTTGCCCCTATCAGGAGATCGTCCATTTTCTTTGAAGAAGAATCATCATTTCGGCCATTACCCTGGTAAGGACCCGGGGTGCCGTGGACAATCCAACCGGCAGCGTCTGAAACTGATAGTGACAGTTCTGTACCACGAACCTGAGGTACCCTTGGTGAGAAGGGCAAATTGGGACATGGAGGTAAGCATCCCTGATGTCCCGGGACACCATATAGTCCCCTTCTTTCTGGTTCGCTATCACTGCTCTGAGTGACTCCATCTTGATTTGAACCTTTGTATGTAAGTGTTCAACTATTTCAGATTTAGAATAGGTCTCACCGAGCCGTCTGGCTTCAGTACCACAATATAGTGTGGAATAATACCCCTTTCCTTGTTGTAGGAGGGGTACTTTGATTATCACCTGCTGGGAATACAGCTTGTGAATTGTTTCCACTACTGCCTCCCTGTCGGAGGGAGACGTTGGTAAAGCAGACTTCAGGAACCTGCGAGGGGGAGACGTCTCGAATTTCCAATCTGTACCCCTGGGATACTACTTGTAGGATCCAGGGGTCCACTTGCGAGTGAGCCCACTGCGTGCTGAAACTCTTGAGACGACCCCCCCCACCGCACCCGAGTCCGCTTGTACGGCCCCAGCGTCATGCTGAGGACTTGGCAGAAGCGGTGGAGGGCTTCTGTTTCTGGGAATGGGCTGCCTGCTGCAGTCTTCTTCCCTTTCCTCTATCCCATGGCAGATATGACTGGCCTTTTGCCCGCTTGCCCTTATGGGGACGAAAGGACTGAGGCTGAAAAGACGTTGTCTTTTTCTCCTTTATACGGCAATACTTCCATGTGCCGTTTGGAATCTGCATCACCTGACCACTGTCGTGTCCATAAACAACTTCTGGCAGATATGGACATCGCACTTACTCTTGATGCCAGAGTGCAAATATCCCTCTGTGCATCTCGCATATATAGAAATGCATCCTTTAAATGCTCTATAGTCAATAAAATACTGTCCCTGTCAAGGGTATCAATATTTTCAGTCAGGGAATCCGACCAAGCCACCCCAGCGCTGCACATCCAGGCTGAGGCGATCGCTGGTCGCAGTATAACACCAGTATGTGTGTATATACTTTTTAGGATATTTTCCAGCCTCCTATCAGCTGGCTCCTTGAGGGCGGCCCTATCTGGAGACGGTACCGCCACTTGTTTTGATAAGCGTGTGAGCGCCTTATCCACCCTAAGGGGTGTTTCCCAACGCGCCCTAACTTCTGGCGGGAAAGGGTATACCGCCAATAATTTTCTATCGGGGGAAACCCACGCATCATCACACACTTCATTTAATTTATCTGATTCAGGAAAAACTACAGGTAGTTTTTTCACACTCCACATAATACCCTTTTTTGTGGTACTTGTAGTATCAGAAATATGTAACACCTCCTTCATTGCCCTTAACAAGTAACGTGTGGCCCTAAAGGAAAATACGTTTGTTTCTTCACCGTCGACACTGGAGTTAGTGTCCGTGTCTGTGTCTGTGTCGACCGACTGAGGTAAAAGGACGTTTTAACGCCCCTGACGGTGTTTGAGACGCCTGGACAGGTACAAATTGGTTTGCCGGCCGTCTCATGTCGTCAACCGACCTTGCAGCGTGTTGACATTATCACGTAATTCCTTAAATAAGCCATCCATTCCGGTGTCGACTCCCTAGAGAGTGACATCACCATTACAGGCAATTGCGCCGCCTCCTCACCAACATCGTCCTCATACATGTCGACACACACGTACCGACACACAGCACACACACAGGGAATGCTCTGATAGAGGACAGGACCCCACTAGCCCTTTGGGGAGACAGAGGGAGAGTTTGCCAGCACACACCAAAAACGCTATAATTATACAGGGACAACCTTTATATAAGTGTTTTTCCCTTATAGCATTTTAATATATATAGTCATATCGCCAAATAAGTGCCCCCCCTCTCTGTTTTAACCCTGTTTCTGTAGTGCAGTGCAGGGGAGAGCCTGGGAGCCTTCCCACCAGCATTTCTGTGAGGGAAAATGGCGCTGTGTGCTGAGGAGAATAGGCCCCGCCCCCTTTTCGGCGGGCTTCTTCTCCCGTTTTTCTGAGACCTGGCAGGGGTTAAATACATCCATATAGCCCCCAGGGGCTATATGTGATGTATTTTTAGCCAGAATAAGGTACTATCATTGCTGCCCAGGGCGCCCCCCCCCAGCGCCCTGCACCCTCAGTGACCGCTGCTATGAAGTGTGCTGACAACAATGGCGCACAGCTGCAGTGCTGTGCGCTACCTTATGAAGACTGAAAAGTCTTCTGCCGCCGGTTTCTGGACCTCTTCACTTTTCGGCATCTGTAAGGGGGTCGGCGGCGCGGCTCCGGGACCGGACTCCATGGCTGGGCCTGTGTTCGATCCCTCTGGAGCTAATGGTGTCCAGTAGCCTAAGAAGCCAATCCATCCTGCACGCAGGTGAGTTCACTTCTTCTCCCCTAAGTCCCTCGTTGCAGTGAGCCTGTTGCCAGCAGGACTCACTGAAAATAAAAAACCTAACAAACTTTTACTCTAAGCAGCTCTTTAGGAGAGCCACCTAGATTGCACCCTTCTCGGCCGGGCACAAAAATCTAACTGAGGCTTGGAGGAGGGTCATAGGGGGAGGAGCCAGTGCACACCACCTAGTTCTAAAGCTTTTATTTTTGTGCCCTGTCTCCTGCGGAGCCGCTAATCCCCATGGTCCTGACGGAGTCCCCAGCATCCACTAGGACGTCAGAGAAATGTATAATTTGAGTACTCGGTCTAGTACCTGGCCCCTTGAGGATGGGGTGAGGCCCGCAGACAGCAGGGCCCACCAGGGATTATCTCCTGTACACCTGTGGTCCAGTCCGACCCTGATTACAATATATGCCAATGTTTTAGTATGGCTTCCAAACTCTCCTTTCGTAGCAGGGGTGTACAAAGGGCTCCGCTTTCTCTAAAGAAAAGTGTATTCTATGTATTTTTACAAGTGACTTTGGGGTCTATTCATGAAGCAGTGAAAAGAATGGAGAAGTGAGCCAGTGGAGAAGTTGCCTATGGCAACCAATCAGTGTTGAGGTAAACATTTGTAAGAAAGTGCAGTCTATAAAATTATACGTAGCAGCTGATTGGTTGCCATGGGCAACTTCTCCACTGGCTCACTACTCCACACTTTTCACTGCCTCATAAATAGACCCCTTTATCATTAGTGTTTGTGAATTTTGGTTCCAAGAATATTTCTAAAGTCTACTGAATAAATCCACATGAAAGGTAATTACAAAACAATCAAAAAAAATCTAAAATCAACCATAAAAACAATACAGACCTATAAAACGAATAAAAACTCCTTTAATCTAATTTAAACTCAATAAAGAGAATTACAATTTGTAATTAGGGAGCGGCACTATCTCAAACTATCATGTTTCAGATTATAGTTATTGGTTTCTTAATCCCTTCCACAATGAACAATATTCAGTTGGGATCATATACCACTTTATTTATTATACATATATTTATTACTTTGGATAAACATTTAAAAGGTGTCTCCCGAGAAATCTTATTGTGAGTTCTTCATGTTAAATAACATTCTCTACAGATTTGTAGTTGAATGTGCTGCACTGCCAATTCCCCACATAAACTGGCTTATCATGGTCTGAAAGAGACTGAATCAGAATGATTGACACTCCCAGCCCTCTTCACTCCTGAATTATTATTGCATTGGCTCCTACACCCTTTTTTTTTTAAATATATATATTTTGCACCTTCTAGTGGCAGTATATACTAATGAAAGCGGTGATTATGAAGTGATGGAAAGTTGGCCGTGTGACAGTTACACTTTGACTCAGTGCATACTTGGCGACTTCTTGGAAGGGGTCTCTGGGAGGGTCCAGGGGCAAGGAGTGATGCTACAATTGTCGCCTTGCCGTCTACTATACAAAGCCGCGATTCCTGGCTCGGTAAAGCTTTTGGGAATGGCATTGTAAAGCTGCCCACACTGCTCACTTTACTCTGTGGATTCAGGAAGATTTGCTTGCTCTTCCCGGAGTTTTGGAAGTCTCTTCAGGGAGTTTAGGCAAGTATGCCCCAAGGCATACCTCCCAACATATGGGATTTATTTTAAAAAATTAAGTGTGGTCTTGTGGGTAAAATGTCAGTCGCCTGACCGCACCCAGCTAGTCAGAGGTCTGTTCCAGCTCAGCTGACTGCAGCATCCAATCAGAAAGCAGCCAGCCCTATATAAAGACTTCTTGGAGCACCAGCCAGTTACCAGTGCAACGTTGATTCTCCAGACACCTACCTGGTCCTTTGCGGTCTGCAGACTACTCAATTGCTCCTTCCTAGTTATTGCAGCCAGCATTATTTCCGGTTACAGTCCGCTTCAGTATTCCAGTTCCAGTCCAGAGGTTAAGTCATCTGGTTCTAATCCAGCTCAGTATTTCGGTTCCAGTCCAGCCAAGTCATCTGGTTCCAGTCAAGGCCAGTATTCTGGTTCCAGTCCAGATCAGTATTCTGGTTCCAGTGCGGTTAATTCACTTGGTTCCAGTACAGCTCAGTATACTGGTGCCAGTCACCTGGTTCCAGTTCAACTGTGTAGCAGGTCCCAGACCAGCATTAATCATTGCCAGTTCCAGCCTGGCTTCTGTGTAGCCGGTCCAGCCCGGCATCAAGCATTGCCAATTCCAGCCTGGCTTCCCCGTATACTTAGTTCAGCCCGCCATACTGCATAGGGTACTAGATAATTCTACCATGTCCAATACCCTCCAACATGACCCGCCCCACTAGGTACAAAATGCTCTGTTTCTGGACTTCCCTCTTAATTTATTATTGCCATCACCTGTGAAGAAACAGCTTTCTTATCATTTAACTAGTTCGACACAGGTGATGGAAATCATAAATTAAGAGGGAAGTCCAGGAACAGAGCATTTTGTACCTAGTGGGGTGGGTCATGTTGGAGGGTCTGTGTCCAGTCCGATTCAGTTATATATTCCAAACCGTTTCCATCTATTAGACATCATCCAGATGTCACCAGTTGCCAAGTGCCACTCGCCTCCTGTTATTCGCCTACTCACTCAAGTTCTTCAATCCCCTACGTAGGAATCTAATCTGGCCACCTAGCTTCCTCTCACCCAGCTCCTGGCATCCAACCCTACTCGGGTACATGCAAACTCTAAGGCATGACAATTCTAAAGGTAACACAGGAGATAGCATGGATAGCTCCTGCTTACTGTACCTTTCTCCTTCATCCACTAGGGACCACTAGAGTGCAGATACAATGGGGATATAGTAGGCAGTAACTGGGAGCTGGCACTTTAAATGTATAACCATGTGACTAGCTCCTCCCCTGCTATATCCCCCCTCCAAGCCAGTCTTAGTTTAGTGCCCAAGGGAGCTGGTTCACTCTTGGGACTTCTCTGAAGATTTTTTTTCTTTTTTAATTATTTTTATTATTCTTCGGAAAAACTAAATTTTCGGAGCTCAACTGCAGGAATATTCACCATCTCCAGATCCCGCTCCTTAACTATTGGAAGGAGTCCCAGTTGCAAAGATCTCTCCGTCACTGTTCGGCTCCTTCCACCGGAAGTCGCTCATGTGCAGAGCCGGATTAAGGGAGAGGCGACAGGGGCGGCCACCCTAGGGCCCCCCACATGCTAGGGACTTCCATACACCGATTTTGAATTGGAGGAGCCTCCGGCGGCTAAGCTGTTTCATTAACAGCGGCCGATGAGGGGCTCTTCCATGCACAGGCAGTCTTGTGCTGTGAGAAGAACAGCGCAAGACACCTGTTGTCGAATGGGAGCGACCACCTGCTGCATCTGAGGGAGCTAGTGCACAGGGGGAGGGAGCCCTGGGGGGGCTGTGGTGCCGGTATGTGACACTATGGAAGTCGCCTCATGTATGATCATATTGACGCCTCTGCCCGGGGACACAAAGAAAGGGTGGGGGCACCTGGGAAAGATTGCGCACATCACCGGAGGAGAGTGAGACAGAACCATTTCTTGCGGCAGGCGAGGCGTGCTGTCGCATGGGGTGCCTGCCGCGGCTCTTGGTGGTTCTTGGTGTGCTCCCTTCCTCCCCGTCATTACTACTCCGCTCGGGGGGCAGAGTTTCATGCAATGACACGTTTGCGTCGTGACACATTTGTGTCATTACACGGAACTCCGCCCCCGAGCGGAGTACGAATGACGGGGAGGAGGGGGAGCCAGGACACTGACAAATGGGTGGGAGGAGAAGAAGAAGTAGGGAGATGATAGTGGGCGGGCGCAGCAAACACACCAAAGAGAACTACACAGCCCTGGCAACTAGCATTACACAACCCTGGCTGCTGACATTACACTGTGTAATGTCAGTTGCCAGGACTGTGTAATGCCAGTTGCCAGGACTGTGTGATGTCAGTTGCCAGGGCTGTGTAATGCCAGTTGCCAGGACTGTGTGATGTCAGTTGCCAGGGCTGTGTAATGCCAGTTGCCAGGACTGTGTGATGTCAGTTGCCAGGGCTGTGTAATGCCAGTTGCCAGGACTGTGTGATGTCAGTTGCCAGGGCTGTGTAATGCCAATTGCCGGGGCTGTGTAATGCCAGTTGCCGGGGCTGTGTAATGCCAGTTGCCGGGACTGTGTAATGTCAGTTGCCAGGACTGTGTAATGTCAGTTGCCAGGACTGTGTAATGTCAGTTGCCAGCACTGTGTTATGTCAGTTGCCAGGGCTGTGTAATGTCAGTTGCCAGGACTGTGTAATGTCAGTTGCCAGGGCTGTGTAATGCCAGTTGCCAGGACTGTGTAATGTCAGTTGCCAGGACTGTGTAATGTCAGTTGCCAGGGCTGTGTAATGTCAGTTGCCAGGGCTGTGTAATGTCAGTTGCCAGGGCTGTGTAATGCCAATTGCCGGGGCTGTGTAATGTCAGTTGCCAGGACTGTGTAATGTCAGTTGCCAGGATTGTGTAATGTCAGTTGCCAGGATTGTGTAATGCCAGTTGCCAGGATTGTGTAATGCCAGTTGCCAGGGCTGTGTAATGCCAGTTGCCAGGGCTGTGTAATGCCAGTTGCCAGGGCTGTGTAATGCCAGTTGCCAGGACTGTGTAATGTCAGTTGCCAGGACTGTGTAATGCCAGTTGCCAGGATTGTGTAATGTCAGTTGCCAGGGCTGTGTAATGCCAGTTGCCAGGACTGTGTAATGCCAGTTGCCAGGACTGTGTAATGTCAGTTGCCAGGACTGTGTAATGCCAGTTGCCAGGATTGTGTAATGCCAGTTGCCAGGATTGTGTAATGCCAGTTGCCAGGGCTGTGTAATTTACACAGCCCTGGCAATTGGCATTACACAACCCTGGCAATGATTATGACACCCGTCTTAGAGCATAAAACTCTTGGCAACCAGCATGGATCCCAGAGTATGAAACCCCTGGCAACCAGCATGACACCCAGTGCGTAAAACCCTTGGCAACGAGCAGGTAATTTAACAGTAATTAGAAGCTTTACTGGAGGGCATAATGTATCAAGGGCATTGCGGTGTGTGGCATAATATGGGGCAGGGGCATTACTATGTGGGGCTTAATATGGTGGAATTTATTTTTCCCTGTGGTGGCCGTGATCTTTTGTGTAAGGTAGTCTATTCAGGTGAGACCACGCCAATTTTAGTGAGGTCGCGCCCGTTGAAGCACGGTCACACCCCCTTGCTGGTAGTGCGCACCTTCAGAGCGTGCAAGTTTGTATTTCTTATATCTATGGGGGGGAGGGGCGCATTTTTTTATGTCAATGGGGAAGGGGGGGACGGACGCATTTTTAAATCTCCACTGGGAGCCGAATTCGCTAGAAACAGCCCTGAGTGAGGCAGGCTGCTGGAAGAAGAGTCAGTGTGCAATAGGGCGGCCAATCCTGGGATAGGGATCGGTAGGATCCTGGGATTTAGGCCCAAAAATGTCCGGGATTCAATCCCAGGATTAGAAACTCTAATCCCGAGGATTGAGGGATCAGTGTTGAGCGTCCTCAGGATGGCTCCCCCACGCAGTGCGACATGCAGTCACAGGTCACGCTGTGCCGTCACCCGCTGCAGCCAAGTGAGACACAGATGTTTCCCACCGCCAGCCCCTGTGGTATGGTGAGTTATGTGGGCGAGGTGAGGGAGGCGGACACATAAGGAAAAGCCAATCCCGGGATTGACCATTTTTCAATCCCGATACCCGGGATTGGCCTGCCTAGTGTGCAGGAGTAGCAGCTGGCTGCAGGACGGAGCCTGCCATTGCTGCTGCACTCTGGATATCCATGTAAAGGGGGCGGGGTCATGAAGGGGGATGGGGAGGACGTCCGTGGAAGGGGTCTGACAGCAATAGTGGGGCTTCTACAACCCCTGTTGCCCTGGGCCCCCAACTGCCTTTGTGTGAGCCGAAGTTCACGCATGCACAGAAGCACTGCCGAGTCTGACAGTGGTTTGCAGGGAAAGCTGATTTTAGGATCATCTGTCTCCACACCGGAGCAAAGATGAATTGCCTCAGCACCCACAGTGAGTTCAAAACGTATTTATCGGCAGGTGCTCATTCCCCGATAATTAGAGATGTGCACCGGACATTTTTCGGGTTTTGTGTTTTGGTTTTGGATTGGTTCCGCGGCCGTGTTTTGGATTCGGACGCGTTTTGGCAAAACTTCCGTGAAAATTTTTTGTCGGATTCGGGTGTGTTTTGGATTCGGGTGTTTTTTTTACAAAAAAACCTCAAAAACAGCTTAAATCATAGAATTTGGGTGTCATTTTGATCCCATAGAATTTATTATTAACCGCAATAACCATAATTTCCACTCATTTCCAGTCTATTCTGAACACCTCACACCTCACAATATTATTTATAGTCCTAAAATTTGCACCGAGGTCGCTGGATGACTAAGCTAAGCGACCCAAGTGGCCGATACAAACACCTGGCCCATCTAGGAGTGGCACTGCAGTGTCAGACAGGATGGCAGATTTAAAAATTAGTCCCCAAACAGCACATGATGCAAAGAAAAATAGAGGTGCACCAAGGTCGCTGTGTGACTAAGCTAAGCGACCCAAGTGGCCGACACAAACACCTGGCCCATCTGGGAGTGGCACTGCAGTGTCAGACAGGATGGCAGATTTAAAAAATAGTCCCCAAACAGCACATGATGCAAAGAAAAAAAGAGGTGCAATGAGGTAGCTGTGTGACTAAGCTAAGCGACCCAAGTGGCCGACACAAACACCTGGCCCATCTAGGAGTGGCACTGCAGTGTCAGACAGGATGGCACTTCAAAAAAATAGTCCCCAAACAGCACACGATGCAAAGAAAAAAAGAGGTGCACCAAGGTCGCTGTGTGACTAAGCTAAGCGACCCAAGTGGCCGACACAAACACCTGGCCCATCTAGGAGTGGCACTGCAGTGTCAGACAGGATGGCAGATTTAAAAAACAGTCCCCAAACAGCACATGCTGCATAGAAAAAAAGAGGTGCAATGAGGTAGCTGTGTGACTAAGCTAAGCGACCCTAGTGGCTGACACAAACACCTGGCCCATCTAGGAGTGGCACTGCATGTCAGACAGGATGGCACTTCAAAAAATAGTCCTCAAACAGCACATGATGCAAAGAAAAAAAAAGGTGCACCAAGGTCGCTGGATGGCTAAGCTAAGCGACCCAAGTGGCCGACACAAACACCTGGCCCATCTAGGAGTGGCACTGCAGTGTCAGACAGGATGGCACTTCAAAAAATAGTCCCCAAACAGCACATGATGCAAAGAAAAAAAAAGGTGCACCAAGGTCGCTGGATGGCTAAGCTAAGCATTCCAAGTGGCCGACACAAACACCTGGCCCATCTAGGAGTGGCACTGCAGTGTCAGACAGGATGGTACTTCAAAAAATAGTCCCCTAACAGCACATGATGCAAAGAAAAAAAGAGGTGCAATGAGGTAGCTGTGTGACTAAGCTAAGCGACCCAAGTGGCCGACACAAACACCTGGCCCATCTAGGAGTGGTACTGCAGTGTCAGACAGGATGGCACTTCAAAAAATAGTCCCCAAACAGCACATGATGCAAAGAAAAAAAGAGGTGCACCAAGGTCGCTGGATGGCTAAGCTAAGCGACCCAAGTGGCCGACACAAACACCTGGCCCATCTAGGAGTGGCACTGCAGTGTCAGACAGGATGGCAGATTTAAAAAACAGTCCCCAAACAGCACATGCTGCATAGAAAAAAAGAGGTGCAATGAGGTAGCTGTGTGACTAAGCTAAGCGACCCTAGTGGCTGACACAAACACCTGGCCCATCTAGGAGTGGCACTGCATGTCAGACAGGATGGCACTTCAAAAAATAGTCCTCAAACAGCACATGATGCAAAGAAAAAAAAAGGTGCACCAAGGTCGCTGGATGGCTAAGCTAAGCGACCCAAGTGGCCGACACAAACACCTGGCCCATCTAGGAGTGGCACTGCAGTGTCAGACAGGATGGCACTTCAAAAAATAGTCCCCAAACAGCACATGATGCAAAGAAAAAAAAAGGTGCACCAAGGTCGCTGGATGGCTAAGCTAAGCATTCCAAGTGGCCGACACAAACACCTGGCCCATCTAGGAGTGGCACTGCAGTGTCAGACAGGATGGTACTTCAAAAAATAGTCCCCTAACAGCACATGATGCAAAGAAAAAAAGAGGTGCAATGAGGTAGCTGTGTGACTAAGCTAAGCGACCCAAGTGGCCGACACAAACACCTGGCCCATCTAGGAGTGGTACTGCAGTGTCAGACAGGATGGCACTTCAAAAAATAGTCCCCAAACAGCACATGATGCAAAGAAAAAAAGAGGTGCACCAAGGTCGCTGGATGGCTAAGCTAAGCGACCCAAGTGGCCGACACAAACACCTGGCCCATCTAGGAGTGGCACTGCAGTGTCAGACAGGATGGCACTTCAAAAAATAGTCTCCAAACAGCACATGATGCAAAGAAAAAAAGAGGTGCACCAAGGTCGCTGGATGGCTAAGCTAAGCGACCCAAGTGGCCGACACAAACACCTGGCCCATCTAGGAGTGGCACAGCAGTGTCAGACAGGATGGCACTTCAAAAAATAGTCCCCAAACAGCACATGATGCAAAGAAAAAAAGAGGTGCAATGAGGTAGCAGTGTGACTAAGCCAGTAATATATCAATAGCAATGGCCTACTGTACCGTACTGTTATATATTATATACTGGTGGTCAGCAAAATTCTGCACTGTCCTCCTACTATATATACTGCGCACAACAACTAAAATGCACCACAGGTATGGATGGATAGTATACTTGACGACACAGAGGTAGGTAGAGCAGTGGACTACTGTACCGTACTGCTATATATTATATACTGGTGGTCAGCAAAATTCTGCACTGTCCTCCTACTATATATACTGCGCACAACAACTAAAATGCACCACAGGTATGGATGGATAGTATACTTGACGACACAGAGGTAGGTAGAGCAGTGGACTACTGTACCGTACTGCTATATATTATATACTGGTGGTCAGCAAAATTATGCACTGTCCTACTATATATACTGCGCAAAACTTAAATGCACCACAGGTATGGATGGATAGTATACTTGACAACACAGAGGTAGGTAGAGCAGTGGACTACTGTACCGTACTGCTATATATTATATACTGGTGGTCAGCAAAAATATGCACTGTCCTCCTACTATATATACTGCGCACAACAACTAAAATGCACCACAGGTATGGATGGATAGTATACTTGACGACACAGAGGTAGGTAGAGCAGTGGACTACTGTACCGTACTGATATAATACTGGTGGTCACTGGTCAGCAAAATTCTGCACTGTCCTCCTGCTATATACTACAATGCAGCACAGATATGGAGCGTTTTTCAGGCAGAGAACGTAGATATTTTCAGCACACTGAGCACAGATATTTGCAGCACACTGAGCACAGATATTTGCAGCACACTGAACACAACTGAGAGAACGCTGCACACGTCCTCTCCCTATCATCTCCAATGCACGAGTGAAAATGGCGGCGACGAGCGGCTCCTTATATAGAATACGAATCTCGTGAGAATCCGACAGCGGGATGATGACGTTCGGGCGCGCTCGGGTTAACCGAGCAAGGCGGGAAGATTTGAGTCCGCCTCGGAACCGTGTAAAATGGGTGAAGTTCGGGTGGGTTCGGATTCCGAGGAACCGAACCCGTTCATCACTACCGATAATTAGCATAATGAATATGTTGACAGAGTGTTCTGGGCTATCTGGTGCAGTGACGTCAGTCCACACACTGTGTGACTTAAACAGTAATGCAGGTTTATTTAGTGTACACAGGTGACTCAGATGTAACACTAATAGCCTCTCCCCCAACCACAGCACCTAAAAGGTGATTCATCGTGCCCTGCATGCACTGTTCACTCCGTCGCAAGGGGCTACGGCCCCTTAACCATCGCACGCTCTTTGCAGTGCAATATTTCACCACTCACTAAATTATGATTGGCGCTAATACTCCATATAATAACAATGTTGCACGCCCCAAGGGCGTACAAGGGTTAAGGGGGCGTAGCCCCTTCCAACAGTGTGAAGAGCGCCCGTAGGGCGCGACGAATCACCTAGTATTTATATACATGTAATCCATAAGTGTATACTTAGAAACCCTGTATCTGTGTCATACCACTAACTTGTGTCTTTCCGTCACATCTGACCTCAGCCAAACTGTAACCTTTTCCCTTGTGTTGTAGACCGTGCGCAGTAAATTGTAGTATATATCATCTGTAACTGTTAGAGCCACCGGTGACCCGGGAAGGTCAGTGAGGGCTGTCAGACGTGTTAAATATACACACTACTGGATGCAATAATATCAGGGCTGGTTGTAGCCAAATTGTCTCCCATTGCCAGATTTAAAAATGTGCCCCCACCACCACCATTGACATAATAAAAATACACGCCCCCCCCCCCCCCCACCATAGATATAAAAAACAAACAAATTTGGCCTCACTAAAATGGTCATGGCCTCGCTAAAATGGGTGTGGTCTCGCCTGAAAAGATGACCTTACACCCCAGTTTTTGACCCTGCACCAACAGATCATGGCCACCACACGAAAAGAAAATAAATTCCACCATATTAAGCCCCACACAATAATGCCACCTGCACCATATTATGCCACACCTAGCAATGCCCTTGATACATTATGCCCTACAGTAAAGCTTCTCATTACTACTAAATTACCTGCTCGTTGCCAAGGGTGTCATGCTGGTTGCCAGGGGTTTCATGCTCTGGGATCCATGCTGGTTGCCAGGGGTTTCATGCTCTGGGACGGGTGTCATGTTAGTTTCGAGGGCTGTGTAATGCCAATTGCCAAGACTATGTAGTACTCTTTGGCGCCCGGCCGCCCGCCAGCCAGCCATCATCTCCTTCCTCATGCTCATTCTTCTAATCTCCTCCCAAAGCCCGCCGTCCCACCCGCCCGTCCGATTGTGAGTGTACTGGCAGTGTCGTGACTCCCCCTCCTCCCCGTCATTACTACTCCGCTCTGGGGGCGGAGTTTCGCGTAATGACACATTTGTTTTGTGATGTCATGACACAAACGTGTCATTACGCAAAACTCCACCCCCGGAGTGGAGTAGTAATGACGGGGAGGAGTGGGGGCACCAAGAGAGCCACCACGAGCCGCGGCGGGCGACCCGTGCAAAGGCACGCCTCACCCGCCGCAAGAAACGGCTGTGAATAATATACACACTCCTGGATTTAATAATATACACACTACTGGATGCAATAATATTCAATAATTGGATGCAATAATATACACACGACTGGATGTAATAATATACACACGACTGGATGTAATAATATACACACGACTGGATGCAATAATATACACACGACTGGATGCAATAATATACACACTACTGGATGCAATAATATACACACTACTGGATGTAATAATATACACACTACTGGATGTAATAATATACACACGACTGGATGCAATAATATACACACGACTGGATGCAATAATATACACAATACTGGATGCAATAATATACACACTACTGGATGCAATAATATACACACTACTGGATGCAATAATATACACACTACTGGATGTAATAATATACACACTACTGGATGCAATAATATACACATTACTGGATGCAATAATATACACACTACTGGATGTAATAATATACACACGACTGGATGTAATAATATACACACTACTGGATGCAATAATATACACATGACTGGATGTAATAATATACACACTACTGGATGTAATAATATACACACTACTGGATGCAATAATATACACATTACTGGATGCAATAATATACACACTACTGGATGTAATAATATACACACGACTGGATGTAATAATATACACACTACTGGATGCAATAATATACACATGACTGGATGTAATAATATACACACTACTGGATGTAATAATATACACACGACTGGATGTAATAATATACACACTACTGGATGCAATAATATACACATTACTGGATGCAATAATATACACACTACTGGATGTAATAATATACACACTACTGGATGATGTAATAATATACACACTACTGGATGTAATAATATACACACGACTGGATGTAATAATATACACACGACTGGATGCAATAATATACACACTAATGGATGCAATAATATACACACTACTGGATGTAATAATATACACATTAATGGATGTAATAATATACACACTACTGGATGATGTAATAATATACACACGACTGGATGCAATAATACACAATAACTGGATGCAATAATATACACACTACTGGATGCAATAATATACACACTAATGGATGCAATAATATACACACCACTGGATGTAATAATATACACACTACTGGGTGCAATAATATACACACTAATGGATGCAATAATATACACACTACTGGATGCAATAATACACACACTACTGGATGCAATAATATACACACTAATGGATGCAATAATACACACACTACTGGATGCAATAATATTCAATAACTGGATGCAATAATATACACACTACTGGATGCAATAATATACACACTACTGGATGCAATAATATTCAATAACTGGATGCAATAATATACACACTACTGGATGCAATAATATACACACTACTGAATGTAATAATATACACACTACTGGATGCAATAATATACACACTACTGGATGCAATAATATACACACTACTGGATGTAATAATATACACACTACTGGATGTAATAATATACACACTACTGGATGCAATAATATGCACACTACTGGATGCAATACTATACACACTACTGGATACAATAATATACACACTACTGGATGTAATAATACACACACTACTGGATGCAATAATATACACACTACTGGATGTAATAATATACACACTACTGGATGTAATACTATACACACTACTGGATGTAATAATATACACACTACTGGATGCAATAATATACACACTACTGGATGCAATAATACACACATTACTGGATGTTATAATACACACACTACTGGATGCAATAATACACACATTACTGGATGTAATAATATACACACGACTGGATGCAATAATATACACAATACTGGATGCAATAATATACACACTACTGGATGCCATAATACACACACTACGTGATGCAATAATATGCACACTACTGGATGCAATAATATACACACTACTGGATGCCATAATACACACACTACTGGATGCAATAATATGCACACTACTTGATGTAATAATATACACACTACTGGATGTAATAATATACACACTACTGGATGTAATAATATACACACTACTGGATGTAATAATATACACACTACTGGATGTAATAATATACACACTACTGGATGCAATAATATGCACACTACTGGATGCAATAATATACACACTACTGGATGCCATAATACGCACACTACTGGATGCAATAATATGCACACTACTGGATGTAATAATATACACACTACTGGATGTAATAATATACACACTACTGGATGCAATAATATGCACACTACTGGATGCAATAATATACACACTACTGGATGCAATAATACACACACTACTGGATGCAATAATATACACACTACTGGATGCAATAATACACACACTACTGGATGCAATAATATACACACTACTGGATGCAATAATACACACATTACTGGATGTAATAATACACACACTACTGGATGCAATAATACACACATTACTGGATGTAATAATATACACACGACTGGATGCAATAATATACACAATACTGGATGCAATAATATACACACTACTGAATGCAATAATATACACACTACTGGATGCCATAATACACACACTACTGGATGCAATAATATACACACTACTGGATGCAATAATATACACATTACTGGATGCAATAATATACACACTACTGGATGTAATAATATACACACTACTGGATGTAATAATATACACACTACTGGATGATGTAATAATATACACACTACTGGATGCAATAATACACACACTACTGGATGTAATAATACACACATTACTGGATGCAATAATACACACATTACTGGATGTAATAATATACACACTACTGGATGTAATAATATACACACTACTGGATGTAATAATATACACACTACTGGATGTAATAATATACACACTACTGGATACAATAATACACACATTACTGGATGCAATAATACACACACTACTGGATGTAATAATATACACACTACTGGATGCAATAATACACACATTACTGGATGTAATGGCTTCCTCTACTTACCTAGGTCAGCCCATGTTTGTTATTAATCTTCATGCTCTGCTTATCTATGTGTCCCCCTCTTTGAAGTGAGAATGTACAGAACAGTCTGTAGCCAAAATATGATCCACATGCTCACAGCAGCACAGAGTATATCAGGAGAAGAGTGATGTGTCAGTGAGGACAGGGCTGCGTGTGACAGGGGCAGTGACATGATGTGAGGAGGGGAATGGAGGCAGCAGGAAGCCACAGGCTGAGAGTTATATAGTGGGAGGAGCAGGGTCCCCAGCAGCACAGAGTATATCAGGAGAAGAGTGATGTGTCAATGAGGACAGGGCTGCATGTGACAGGAGCAGTGACATGATGTGAGGAGGGGAATGGAGGCAGCAGGAAGCCACAGGCTGAGAGTTATATAGTGGAAGGAGCAGGGTCCCCAGCAGCACAGAGTATATCAGGAGATGAGTGATGTGTCAATGAGGACAGGGCTGCATGTGACAGGAGCAGTGACATGATGTGAGGAGGGGAATGGAGGCAGCTGGAAGTCACAGACTGAGAGTTATATAGTGGAAGGAGCAGGGTCCCCAGCAGCACAGAGTATATCAGGAGATGAGTGATGTGTCAGTGAGGACAGGGCTGCATGAGACGGGGGCAGTGACATGTTGTGAGGAGGGGAATGGAGGCAGCTGGAAGTCACAGACTGAGAGTTATATAGTGGAAGGAGCAGGGTCCCCAGCAGCACAGAGTATATCAGGAGATGAGTGATGTGTCAGTGAGGACAGGGCTGCATGTGACAGGGGCAGTGACATGATGTGACGATATGGAAAGGAGGCAGCAGGAAGCCACAGACTGAGAGTTATACAGTGGAAGGAGCAGGGTCCCCAGCAGCACAGAGTATATCAGGAGATGAGTAATGTGTCAGTGAGGACAGGGCTGCATGTGACAGGGGCAGTGACATGATGTGACAATATGGAAAGGAGGCAGCAGGAAGCCACAGACTGAGAGTTATACAGTGGAAGGAGCAGGGTCCCCAGCAGCACAGAGTATATCAGGAGATGAGTGATGTGTCAGTGAGGACAGGTGCATGTGACAGGGGCAGTGACATGATGTGAGGAGGGGAATGGAGGCAGCAGGAAGCCACAGGCTGAGAGTTATATAGTGGGAGGAGCAGGGTCCCCAGCAGCACAGAGTATATCAGGAGATGAGTGATGTGTCAGTGAAGACAAGTGCATGTGACAGGAGCAGTGACATGATGTGAGGAGGGGAATGGAGGCAGCAGGGAGCCACAGGCTGAGAGTTATATAGTGGGAGGAGCAGGGTCCCCAGCAGCACAGAGTATATCAGGAGATGAGTGATGTGTCAGTGAGGACAGGGCTGCATGTGACACGGGCAGTGACATGATGTGAGGATATGGAAAGGAGGCAGCAGGAAGCCACAGACTGAGAGTTATATAGTGGGAGGAGCAGGGTCCCCAGCAGCACAAAGTATATCAGGAGATGAGTGATGTGTCAGTGAGGATAGGGCTGCATGTGACAGGGGCAGTGACATGCAGAGCCGGCCTTAGGCATAGGCAAACTAGGCAAATGCCTAAGGCATTTGGTATGCTATGGGGCACCAGCAGCTCCTGCTGATTAAAATGATATGCGGCATGCCTGTATTCTGTGTGTGACTGTGGCTGTATCTGCATACGAAATGCTACGTTGTGTGTATTCCTGGAAATCACTGTAATGTAGCATTTCGTATGCAGATACAGCTGCAGTCGCACACAGAATATAGGCATGCTGCATATCATTTTAATCAGTAGAAGCTGCTTGTGCATCCTAGCCATATAGTAATGCAAAATAAGATGCATTTTCATAAACAAAAGGTGCCCGATGTTAGCAGAGCTGCCAGCTGACTCATGCCAGGCATCTCCTGCAGAACTAGCGGCGGTGCTAGGGGGCACCAGCCAAAATCTTGCCTAGGGCATCATATTGGTTAGGGCCGGCTCTGGTGACATGATGTGAGGAGGGGAAAGGAGGCAGCAGAAAGCCACAGACTGAGAGTTATATAGTGGGAGGAGCAGGGTCCCCAGCAGCACAGAGTATATCAGGAGATGAGTGATGTGTCAGTGAGGACAGGGCTGCATGTGACATGGGCAGGTACATGATGTGAGGAGGGGAATGGAGGCAGCAGGGAGCCACAGGCTGAGAGTTATATAGTGGGAGGAGCAGGGTCCCCAGCAGCACAGAGTATATCAGGAGATGAGTGATGTGTCAGTGAGGACAGGGCTGTATGTGACAGGGGCAGTGACATGATGTGAGGAGGGGAATGGAGGCAGCAGGGAGCCACAGGCTGAGAGTTATATAGTAGGAGGAGCAGGGTCCCCAGCAGCACAGAGTATATCAGGAGATGAGTGGTGTGTCAGTGAGGACAGGTACATGTGACAGGGGCAGTGACATGCTGTGAGGAGGGGAATGGAGGCAGCAGGAAGCCACAGGCTGAAAGTTATATAGTGGGAGGAGCAGGGTCCCCAGCAGCACAGAGTATATCAGGAGATGAGTGATGTGTCAGTGAGGACAGGGCTGCATGTGACAGGGGCAGTGACATGATGTGAGAAGAGGAATGGAGGCAGCAGGAAGCCACAGGCTGAGAGTTATATAGTGCAAGGAGCAGGGTCCCCAGCAGCACAGAGTATATCAGGAGATGAGTGATGTGTCAGTGAGGACGGGGCTGCATGTGACAGGGGCAGTGACATGATGTGAGGAGGGGAATGGAGGCAGCAGGAAGCCACAGGCTGAGAGTTATATAGTGGGAGGAGCAGGGTCCCCAGCAGCACAGAGTATATCAGGAGATGAGTGATATGTCAGTGAGGACAGGGCTGCATGTGACAGGGGAGTGACATGATGTGAGGATATGGAAAGGAGGCAGCAGGAAGCCACAGGCTGAGAGTTATATAGTGGGAGGAGCAGGGTCCCCAGCAGCACAGAGTATATCAGGAGATGAGTGATGTGTCAGTGAGGACAGGGCTGCATGTGACAGGGGAGTGACATGATGTGAGGATATGGAAAGGAGGCAGCAGGAAGCCACAGGCTGAGAGTTATATAGTGGGAGGAGCAGGGTCCCCAGCAGCACAGAGTATATCAGGAGATGAGTGATGTGTCAGTGAGGACAGGGCTGCATGTGACAGGGGAGTGACATGATGTGAGGATATGGAAAGGAGGCAGCAGGAAGCCACAGGCTGAGAGTTATATAGTGGGAGGAGCAGGGTCCCCAGCAGCACAGAGTATATCAGGAGATGAGTGATATGTCAGTGAGGACAGGACTGCATGTGACAGGGGAGTGACATGATGTGAGGATATGGAAAGGAGGCAGCAGGGAGCCACAGGCTGAGAGTTATATAGTAGGAGGAGCAGGGTCCCCAGCAGCACAGAGTATATCAGGAGATGAGTGGTGTGTCAGTGAGGACAGGTACATGTGACAGGGGCAGTGACATGCTGTGAGGAGGGGAATGGAGGCAGCAGGAAGCCACAGGCTGAAAGTTATATAGTGGGAGGAGCAGGGTCCCCAGCAGCACAGAGTATATCAGGAGATGAGTGATGTGTCAGTGAGGACAGGGCTGCATGTGACAGGGGCAGTGACATGATGTGAGGAGAGGAATGGAGGCAGCAGGAAGCCACAGGCTGAGAGTTATATAGTGCAAGGAGCAGGGTCCCCAGCAGCACAGAGTATATCAGGAGATGAGTGATGTGTCAGTGAGGACAGGGCATGTGACAGGAGCAGTGACATGATGTGAGGAGGGGAATGGAGGCAGCAGGGAGCCACAGGCTGAGAGTTATATAGTGGGAGGAGCAGGGTCCCCAGCAGCACAGAGTATATCAGGAGATGAGTGATGTGTCAGTGAGGACAGGGCTGCATGTGACAGGGGCAGTGACATGATGTGAGGAGGGGAATGGAGGCAGCAGGAAGCCACAGGCTGAGAGTTATATAGTGGGAGGAGCAGGGTCCCCAGCAGCACAGAGTATATCAGGAGATGAGTGATATGTCAGTGAGGACAGGGCTGCATGTGACAGGGGAGTGACATGATGTGAGGATATGGAAAGGAGGCAGCAGGAAGCCACAGGCTGAGAGTTATATAGTGGGAGGAGCAGGGTCCCCAGCAGCACAGAGTATATCAGGAGATGAGTGATGTGTCAGTGAGGACAGGGCTGCATGTGACAGGGGAGTGACATGATGTGAGGATATGGAAAGGAGGCAGGAGGAAGCCACAGACTGAAAGTTATATAGTGGCAGGAGCAGGGTCCCCAGCAGCACAGAGTATATCAGGAGATGAGTGATGTGTCAGTGAGGACAGGGCTGCATGTTACAGGGGCAGTGACATGATGTGAGGATATGGAAAGGAGGCAGCAGGAAGCCACAGACTGAAAGTAAGTGCAAATACATAAACACATGGAAGAGATGACCTACATATCTGCAGTGTCCATTCATACATGACCCCACTGCAATAGATATATTGGACGGGATATAATAAAAGCCGCGCAGGAGGCCGGCTGAACTAGTACGTTTTTTTAAAGGGCCAATCATGTATAAGGTTCATTTTTTAGCATGAGCCTTGTACATGATTGGCCCCTTTAAAAAAACCTCAGAGTTCATCCGGTAACCCTCACGGCCGCCAAACTAGGACTTCATTCCATCCATTGTGTTATGTAGGGGGATCTCTCGTCACTCCAGCATAGAAATGACATATTAGATAATCCTGGAGAAGAAATGAAATAAATACATTTATGTGACCAGGTTTTGGTCTAACCGCCAGCACCTGAGGGCAGGACAGGAATTCATGTGACAGGCAGCGATCATTTCTCTCTGCCATGCCTGTGTGAGTGTTATGTTGGTTTGGCTGGCGGTCATTAATCTATATTACAGGGTACGGTGCGGAGATTTCACAGCTGGCTGATGTTGCGAGGATCTGCCTGGGGAACTCATCAACAAGATGTATTCTGTGCCAATGGTGCATACCCAGCAAGAGACGGAAATGTAGTGAGAGTCAGCAGCTGGCAGCGGGCAGAGGAAATCAGGTCCATCGTCTGATTTATAGCGAAGAGATTTACTCTGGGACTCCTCTAATATGGGGACATTATCATCCTTTATACACTGAGTATAAAACACCAAATCGTGACACTAGGGAGAGATGTACTAAGACTTGAAAGTGATAAATTGCACAGTAATAAAGTACCAGCCAATCAGCTGTCATTCTTCAAACCCAGCCTGAAACATGACACTTAGGAGCTGATTGGCTGGTACTTTATCACCGTGCAATTGATCACTTTTCAAGGCTTAGGGTCTAATTCATGGTTGATTGCAAAACAACATTTTCCTCTAATGGGCAAAACCATGGGCCTAATTCAGACCTGATCGCTGCTGTGCGTTTTCGCACAGCGGGCGATCAGGTCTGAACTGCGCGTGTGCCGGCGCATGCCAGAGACGCCATGAGCATCTCAGCCCAGCGATCGCCTCTGCCTGATCGACCCAGAGAGCGACGGGTAGCTCCCTTCCAACGTACAGGAGCTGCGCTGGCAGGGAGCTACTCTTCAGGTACAAAAGCATCGCCGCCGTGTAATACTTTTGTACCTGTGCGGCGGGGGGAGGTCCAGACATGCGGGGCGGACTAGTCCTGTGCTGGGCATCCCCCCTGCATGTCAGGATGGCTGATTGTATTTTGCACGGCTACGATCAGGTCTGAATTAGGCCCCATGTGCAGTGCAGGTGGGGCAGATATAACATGTGCAGAGAGAGTTAGATTTGGGTGTGGTGTGTTCAAACTGAAATCTAAATTGCAGTGTAAAAATAAAGCAGCCAGTACTTACCCTGCACAAAAACAATATAACCCACCCAAATCTAACTCTCTCTGCACATGTTACATCTGCCCTCCCCTGCAGTGCACATGGGGGGTCATTCCGACCCGATCGCTCGCTGCAGTCTATCGCAGCGATTGGGTCGGAACTGCGCCGGCGCCATAGTGTGCCGGCGCATGCCAGCAGTCGTTGCCTGTCGATCGCCTCTGAGGCAGAGGCGGTCGCTGGGCGGGAGGGGGCTGGACGGCGTTAAGCCGCTGTTTAGGGGGCGCAGTCCAGACAACGCAGGCGTGGCCGGACCGTTGGGGGGGGCGGGCTGCGGCGGCTGCGTGACGTCACACACAGCCGCTGCGACCCGGGGCAACAAAGAGGTTTTCCCAGCCAGCCGCAGGAGCTGCGATGGCCAGGAGTAACTCCTGAGATGCAAAAGAATCGTCGCTGTGCGATGCTTTTGCATTTCTGCGGGGGAAGGGGGGGCCGGCACTGACATGCGGGGTGGACAAGCCCTGTGCTGGGTGTCCCCCACCCGCATGTCTGAGTGCCTGATCGTAGCTGTGCTAAATTTAGCACAGCTACGATCAACTCGGAATGACCCCCATGGTCTTGCCCATTAGAGGAAAATGTTGTTTTGCAATCAACCTTGAATTAGGCCCTTAGTACATCTCCCCCTATGGTAACACTATGACGGAGCCCATTGCTAGGAGCTCAGACCAAAAGACAAGGCTGCGGTAATAAGCCGAGAGCTTTATGCGGCCAGGGATTACAATTTGCGGATAGTTTAGTAACCCCTGGTGATTGCCGTTCTGTGTCGCTGATATTCACCAAAGGTAACGACAAATTTCATCATTTACACTGATAGGGCTGTTTGTTTGTTTGTTTGTTTATTTGTTTATTTATTTTTTTGTTTGAATTTTTTAATACAATAAATCTAATTGGACGTGTCCTGGGGAGACGTAAAAAGAAGGGTTCAGAGGAAGACGGAGGAGCCTCAAGGAAGAAGTGTACAGTTTTATCTCTAAGGGCAGAATGTACTAAGGGTAAGATGCTGCCAAACTTCCGAAAACGCCAGAAACCCGGAAGTCCTCACATCTTATCGGAAGAGATGTTCCTTCGCAATTATTGATGCATACGGTGTTAATACATTCCGCTATGCATGCGATAAATCATACACAGGTCCAAATGTGGGCGTATTCCTTCGGAATACTGTGATACTTTGTCACAATGCACAATACTTTATCTCCATGTACAAAACTAAGAGAAAGCGATAGGTGTAATATCTGATATTTATAGGAAGGTACAGTATGGCACTACCCACTATCATACTATGAAGCAGGTATACTTAGTCGGTGTTGTTCATTAGCATACATTGGGTCGACAACGTTGGGTCGACACGCATTAGGTCGACATGTACTAGGTCGACGTGAGTTTTTTTTTAAACTTTTTTTGGTGTCGTTTACTTTGTAAAGTGATGGGGAACCCCAATTAGTGCATTGTGTCCCCTCGCATGGCGAGCGAGCTTCGGGCAAGGTGCCTCCCTCCGCTACCGCTGCGCTCGGCACAGGTTACCATTCCCCCAATCGTAGTCCACGTGGGTCGTTAAGTATGAAAAAGGTCAAAAAAATGTTTAAAAAATTGTGAAAATCTCATGTCGACCTTTTTCTATGTCGACCTAGTACCTGTCGACCTAATGACCATGTCGACCAAACGTGGTCGACCTCGTGTATGTCAACCTAACTCATGTCGACCTAATGACCGCCATCCATACTTAGTACATCTGCGTAACATACAGTATATGCATTGGCCCTCATTCCGAGTCGTTCGCTCGGTATATTTCATCGCATCGCAGTAAAATTCCGCTTAGTACGCATGCGCAATATTCGCACTGCGACTGCGCCAAGTAATTTAACAATGAAGATAGTATTTTTACTCACGGCTTTTTCTTCGCTCCGGCGATCGTAATGTGATTGACAGGAAATGGGTGTTACTGGGCGGAAACACGGCGTTTCAGGGGCGTGTGGTTAAAAACGCTACCGTTTCCGGAAAAAACGCAGGAGTGGCCGGAGAAACGGAGGAGTGTCTGGGCGAACGCTGGGTGTGTTTATGACGTCAAACCAGGAACGACAAGCACTGAACTGATCGCAGATGCCGAGTAAGTCTGAAGCTACTCTGAAACTGCTAAGTAGTTTGTAATCGCAATATTGCGAATACATCGGTCGCAATTTTAAGAAGCTAAGATTCACTCCCAGTAGGCGGCGGCTTAGCGTGTGTAACTCTGCTAAAATCGCCTTGCGAGCGATCAACTCGGAATGAGGGCCATTGTACAGTTCTAGAACACTTGTCCTGTAGCTTTACTGTAAAACAAATCTCAGAGTCAAAATACATGTGTTTATAGGCAGACACAAGGCTAGAATTGTGTCATTAAAAAAAAAAAAAAAAAGATTTGAAACTCCACTAAAAACATAATACTGGTCTGGTACTGTGCTATATAGTAGGTAATGGCACCTGATCTCCACTAGGGGGTGGTCTGGTCTGTGGTTAATATTCTTTTCTCAGAATGCTTCCATTGAGGCAGTAGCAACTTTGGACCTGTTACATACATTGAGGCTATGTACACAGTTGCATTAATGGGGGGTCATTCCGAGTTGATCGCACGCTGCAGATTTTTGGGTATGCACCGCAATGTGCACGAGCGTCGTACGGGAACAAACAGCATTGTTACTGTGCAATGCTTCTAGCGACGAATCCATTCGCACAACCGATCGCAAGGAGATTGACAGGAAGAGGGCGTTTGTGGGCGTCAACTGACTGTTTTCTGGGAGTGGTAGGGAAAACGCAGGCGTGTCCAAGCGTTTGCAGGGCGGGTGTCTGACGTCAATTCCGGGACCGGACAGGCTGAAGTGATCGCAGCGGCTGAGTAAGTTCAAACCTACACAGAAACTGCTAAAAACTTTTTCGTCCCACTCGGCTGCACAGGCGTTCACACACTTGCAAAGCGAAAATACACTCCCCTAGAGGCGGCGACTATCTGATCACTGCTCTGCAAAAGATAGGTAGCGAGCAATCAACTCGGAATGAGGGCCAATATTAGGTATCTGAGGTGCATTTCTAACATACAGAAATCTGGAACATCGTTTCACATAAACTTTGATTGGCTCATAATAGCCCTCCATTGCAATCTGGTTTTATGATAGTTATATACTGTGTCATACTATGACTTGGGTATACAGGCACCTCTTTGCCAGCTTTTAGCTTCAATTAACCCTTGTAAAACCAATGGCCTTTTAGGAAAGATGGGGGAATTTTACGAAGATTCATCGGGTTTTTTTTTCTGCAATTTTTTGGGTGCAGTTTTAGAAACCTCCGAATTTATTAAATGTCAAAAAAACTGAAAACAAAAAACGCCATTTTCAAGACCACCACTATACAAATTGCAATCCCAGTCTTAGGGAGAGTTAGGTTTGAACATTACAAATTGCCAGATAATAAACCCACGGATTTAGGGGCAAAATTGGTGGTGGCTTGGTGGGATTGTGAGAAGTGGAGGAGGTGTGGCCAGGGTTGTGTGGGTGTGGCAAATGCTAAGTGGGTGTGGTCAGTACCATGTTGGCATGTACACCCCTGCACTATCAGCCCCAATCACAGTGCCAGGCTCCCCACATGACACCACCCACTGTGCCATATTTCCCCCAAAATTTGCCTTCTATGATGCCAAGTTGCACCAAATAGCTAGGTCATAGGCAAACGCAGGGGGGAGAGGTTTCCGTTTGCCCGGAAACCCCCTCTTCTTGGCAGTGGCTCAAATTCTGACAATAGCAATGGTATATAATACTATTACTATAACTGCCACCATATCATGCAGTTTAAGGGACAGAGCAGAGCTGCTGCACATGCCCAGTGGTAGAAGCTTCTTCTACAAGGTGTGTGTGGATCCGAGTCCTCAATCAGTGCACAGGGTTATGTTATCTCCTATATAATAGCCCAGATCTGTGCCTGTGTGCCTAACGCTGGGCGGAGTCACAGCCATACAGTCACAGATCTGGCCTAATACCGCGCTACCATCTTCTCCGCCGGACGCGTCCTCCTCCCGGTTCACGGCTCCTGTGCTGCAGTTAGGAGGGCGGATGAGGCCGCCTCCCGCCGACGCGGCCACCGCAGCACCCCGTCTCCCCTCTCCCAACTCCCTGTCAGCCACCACGTCCTCCGCCTCCCGGGTCCCGGCTCCTGTGCTACGGTTAGGAGGGCGGCTCAGCCCGCCCACAGGATGAGGCCGCCTCCCGCCATTGCTGCCACTGCGGATCCCCGTCTCCCCTCTCCCGCCTCACTGTCAGCCGCCGGGGGTACGCCCAGTGTCACTGAGCAGCGCACTCCCTCCCGTCGCCTGCTGCTGCTGCAGACTAGCCGCAGACCCCGTCTCCCAGGCCCTGCCGCCGTTACCCGGACAGCAGGAGAAGCAGGAAGTGTGCAGGAGCGCGCATCCACTTCACTACAGCACTGCTGCTGCTCCCGGAGATTATGTGTGTGATGTCTTGGGTACAGTGTGCATGGGGTATGTGGACAGTATAGCATGTGTGAATAGTTGGCTGTATATATGGTGCCCCTCCCCCACCACCACCACACCCGCCCCTCCACCACCCGCAGTAACCTCGCACCGGACCCTCCACCACCCACAGAGACCCTGGACCCCCTCCCCCATCCGTGGAAATCCCGCCCCACCCCTCCCCCACCCGCATCGCCTCCTGGGCCCCTACAACCCCCCTGCAACACTCACGCACCCGGCCCTCCACCACCCGCAGCGCCTCCGGACAACCTCCTCCATCCCTGGCACCCTCCTACCTGCCCCCCCCCCCCCCGCGGTGCCTCCAGACCCCTTACCCCACCCGCGGCGCACCTGCCCCTTCCTCACCCGCAGCAGTGGGTGCAAGAGGTGCTACTGCTATGGGGCCCAGAGGCTTAGGGGGCCTGGCGCAGGTTATAAAGTTACATACCAATTTCCCAGATACGCCTGCTAAGCAACTGGGTCTGATCCATTGCCCAGCCTGAATTGTGTGACATTATATTTTCAGTGATGGGCACTGCAATGTGGCACAATATGAAATGGAGGCACTGCAGTGTGGCGTAATATGAAGTGGGGCACTGTAATGTGGCATAATGTGAATTGGGGGTACTGTGTGGCATAATGTGTACTGACAGCCCTAAAATGTGACATCATGTAAACTAGGGAACTCTGATGATTCAGAAAATAAACTAGGGCACTACTATGGGGCATAATATTTACTAGGGCACTACAGTACCTGAGGGCATAATATTTACCCGGGCACTTGTATCCGGCATAATATTAACTAGGACACTACTATGGCTCAGAAAATGAACTAGGGCAATATTATGGGGCATAAACTTGACACCTGCTGCGGAAAGTTGTCTCTCAAGAATCACTGGCACATGGGCCCCTTCAGTATGTTGCTATGGGGCCCCCAAAGTTCTGGTTATGCCCCTGGCTGTGAATGTTGGGTACCTAGACTCACAGACATTTACCCTAGCCTAGGGTCCCTAGGGAACATTTAACCACGGGACCCAGCCTGGGGTGCCCAGCGACATTCAATGGGGGTCATTTCGAGTTGTTCGCTCGTTATTTTTTTCTCGCAACGGAGCGATTAGTCGCTAATGCGCATGCGCAATGTCCGCAGTGCGACTGCGCCAAGTAAATTTGCTATGCAGTTAGGTTTTTTACTCACGGCATTACAAGGTTTTTTCTTCGTTCTGGTGATCGTAATGTGATTGACAGGAAGTGGGTGTTTTTTGGGCGGAAACAGGCCGTTTTATGGGTGTGTGCGAAAAAACGCTACCGTTTCTAGGAAAAACGCGGGAGTGGCTGGAGAAACGGAGGAGTGTCTGGGCGAACGCTGGGTGTGTTTGTGACGTCAAACCAGGAACGAAACTGACTGAACTGATCGCAGATGCCGAGTAAGTCTGGAGCTACTCAGAAACTGCTAAGAAGTGTCTATTCGCAATTCTGCTAATCTTTCGTTCGCAATTTTGATAAGCTAAGATTCACTCCCAGTAGGCGGCGGCTTAGCGTGTGCAAAGCTGCTAAAAGCAGCTTGCGAGCGAACAACTCGGAATGACCCCCAATATGCGCAATATCCATCTACAGAAATTTGCACTGTGACAGGAGACGCTGCAAGGAAGAACATGCCATGCTGGGAGTAGTAGTTCCAGAGCTGGCTGCCCCCTGATCTGCATCCTGGCACTATGCTCTATAACACAGTTCCCCCTCTGCTTTTACAAACAGCATAGAAAGTGTCAGTGTGAGACAATATGACAGGTCTGTGTATACTGGGAGCATGGTGAAACATGAGAGCGGCTGGGGCTTAGTACCACCCTCACATTGGCCAGGGCTCTCTGGGAACACTCCTGCTTTGTACTTGCAGTTGCCTGGCCCTGTCTGCAGATAGAGCTGGATGGAAAGTCTCAGCCGCACACACTGCACACTGTCACAGGTCCCCTCCCTCCTCAATACTCCACACTGTCACAGGTCCCCTCCCTCCTCACACTGCACACTGTCACAGGTCCCCTCCCTCCTCACACTGCACACTGTCACAGGTCCCCTCCCTCCTCACACTGCACACTGTCACAGGTCCCCTCCCTCCTCAATACTACACCAAACTTTTTCTTTTTCTTTTTTTTTGTTCTGTCATAAGATTTGGAGACTTGAAATAACTTCAGAGAGAGCTCAGACAGAGATGGCTGCGGGGCAGAGGCATTGAGGGAGCTGATCCCTGTGGCTGGGAGGCTGAGCACCACGCTTGGGTAAGTGACTGGCCACTGTGTCAGTGACAGACTTATATCAGTGGACGTGTTCCTGGGGCAGTGAGTGCATGTGCTGCCTTGTGTATGCTCCACTTGTTGTATTTGCTGGTAGAGGAGGAACTGCATAGTACACCGATATTATGTCTATATACTATCTTATGTGCGCTTTAGTTGTGGCACTACAACTCCCAGCATTGCACGACAGCCACTGACTCACTGGATTTCTAAGAATGAGATATAGCAATACGCTGCTGTCAATAGGTAGTTGAATAGGATTTGTAGTATGTATATCTATATATCTATATCTATATATCTGTATCTATCTATCTATCTATCTATCTATCTATCTATCTATCTATCTATCTATCTATCTATCTATCTATCTATCTACCTTCCAACCTATCTATCCATCTAGGTAATATCTATCTACCTACCTATCTATCTATCTATCTATCTATCTATCTATCTATCTATCTATCTATCTATCTATTTATCTATCTATCTAGGTAATATCTATCTATCTATCTATCTATCTATCTATCTATCTATCTATCTATCTATCTATCTATCTATCTATCTATCTATCTATCTATGATAAGCATTAGTCCAAAATATGAATTGCATGTTACAAGCTTATCTCCCTTGTGCTCTGTATAACGTACAGGTCTGTGCATCCGTCTGTACTTTATAAAGAGATGCTAATAATATAACAGTGCAACACTGAGGTTCCGACTGTACTAAGTGTACACGTTTGACTCCTATTTAAGACACTGCAACATCCAGCCTGCCGGGACCACTAAATCCTATTAATTAAATGTATACATTACACAGAGTAGAGTAAGAACAGTTACTAGGAATTACATAAGGCATACAGAAGCATGGAGGTGATACTGTGCACTCATCCAAATATCCAGAATAGGAGCACTATTTCCAGCATACAGAACAATGGCCCTCATTCCGAGTTGTTCGCTCGGTATTTTTCATCGCATCGCAATGAAAATCCGCTTAGTACGCATGCGCAATGTTCGCACTGCGACTGCGCCAAGTAACTTTGCTATGTAGAAAGTAATTTTACTCACGGCTTTTTCATCACTCCGGCGATCGTAATGTGATTGACAGGAAATGGGTGTTACTGGGCGGAAACACGGCGTTTCAGGGGCGTGTGGCTGAAAACGCTACCGTTTCCGGAAAAAACGCAGGAGTGGCCGGAGAAACGGTGGGAGTGCCTGGGCGAACGCTGGGTGTGTTTGTGACGTCAAACAGGAACGACAAGCACTGAACTGATCGCACAGGCAGAGTAAGTCTGAAGCTACTCTGAAACTGCTAAGTAGTTAGTAATCGCAATATTGCGAATACATCGGTCGCAATTTTAAGAAGCTAAGATTCACTCCCAGTAGGCGGCGGCTTAGCGTGTGTAACTCTGCTAAATTCGCCTTGCGACCGATCAACTCGGAATGAGGGCCAATATATGTTGATCTTCCCAGGGATATTGCCAGAGACACAATTTTTGGAGCAAATTCTTCAAACCCAGATGTCGGTAACGGCTGTTAAAGTTAATTGTTTTATGTGTCATCCAGCTCCAGCCCATGTTCCCTAGTCCTTTCCAGCTACTGATAACGCTATGCGTAACGCTACTGATTGTACCGCTGTGGTATGAGTACGTTTGGCTGCTGTAACACTGCGCCGGCGACACTATGGGCTGAAATGAATTTCTCCCCCTTAGTGTTGCTGATAAGAAGCTCATTCTATGGCTTGTGCTCCATCATTTACAGCTATGAGACAGTAGGAGAATGAGTAACGTCTGCAGACGTTCTCATTACTAACTGGGAGATATCAAATGGAAATTATGGAATAAAACTGCTTTAAAAAGTGACATCTTTGTAGGGGGATCCGGTCAGGATCCCGACGGTCGACAGAGATTGGCCAATACGTTTCGTAACTGCTACCCAGTGGTCACGGTGTGTGAGGAATATGCAGTACCACCAGCCCACCGCTGGAGCACAATTTTTAAGGGGCATTTTTGTATGTGGGACATAAAATGTTGTCAGTGGCATAACTGTGTGTGGCATAATATGTAATAGGCATTACGGTGTATGTTATAATATGTAAGGCATTATGGTGTGGCATAATGTGTAATGGGCATTACGGTGTGTGGCATAATGTGTAATGGGTGTTACGGTGTGTGGCATAATGTGTAATGGGCATTACGGTGTTTGGCATAATGTGTATGGGGCATTATGGTGTGTGGCATAATGTGGTATAATGTGTAATGGGCATGACGGTGTGTGGCATAATGTGTAATGGGCATTACAGTGTTTGGCATAATGGGGGTCATTCCGAGTTGTTTGCTCGTTATTTTTTTTCGCTACGGAGCGATTAGTCGCAAACTGCGCATGCGCAATGTACGCAGTGCGCCTGCGCCAAGTAAATTAGCACAAAAGTGCTTACTCACGGTGGTATAATGTGTAATGGGCATGACGGTGTGTGGCATAATGTGCAATGGGCATTACGGTATTTGGCATAATGTGTATGGGGCATTACGGTGTGTGGCATAATGTGTAATGGGCATTATGATGTGTGGTATAATGTGTAATGGGCATTACGGTGTGGCATAATGTGTAATGGGCATTATGAAGTGTGGTATAATGTGTAATGGGCATTACGGTGTGGCATAATGTGTAATGGGCATTACGGTGTGTGGCATAATGTGTAATGGGCATTACGATGTGTGGTATAATGTGTAATGGGCATGACGGTGTGTGGCATAATGTGTAATGGGCATTACGGTATTTGGCATTATGTGTAATGGGCATTACGGTGTGGCATAATGTGTAATGGGCATTACGGTGTGTGGCATAATGTGTAAGCGGCATTATGGTGTGTGGCATAATATGGCCATGCCCCTATTGTCATGTAGCCACTCCCCTAGCGTCGTGTGACCACGCCCCCTCATGCCATGGGAACACAGTACACCCATTTTTACTATCAGTACTACTAATAAAAAATTTCTACTTGCACCACTGGGATAGAGTGACAGTAAAACGTCACTGCTGACATTACAAAAATATGTTGACATTACATTGAATTGTCAATGTTATAAGTGTCGACAATGTGAACATGTCGACAGAACAGTTATGTTGACTTTTTCATGTCGACCTAACGAATGTCAACATTTTGATGAGCGACATTACTATACCACCCCTGCCAAGCAGAGCCCTAAGGGCCTATTCATGAGGTGGACGCTATTTTGACTTTTACGCAGTTGTTCAGTGTACAACGATCTCAGCAGGAGCCGCACATGTGCAGAGCTGGGGATGTCGCTTGTAGTGCCGCAAAAGCCGGAGCACGATTGAGTGTGCTGACCCCATTTCATGGGTGTGACAAAGCTCTGGACACAGCTTCACTGGCCCCGGCAGCGTGATTTGGCCGGACACCCTAAATAACCTGAGAGTTACTCTGATGTCCGATGGTCACGCAGTTATCCAATGCCGCGTCTACAGACACAGTAGAGGATCGGAGAAGTCGGCAGTGAGCGTCTTTTTACATACGATGCCTTCTGCGGATTTTACATATTTTGCGTCCTAGTGTGTACCCAGCGTCATGGGGACACTCACACGCGTGTTTGAAAATAGCATGTAAGGAAAAGGCTGACATATAGGTGGTCATTCCGAGTTGTTCGCTCGTTGCCGATTTTCGCTATGCTGCGATTTGTTGCTAAATGCGCATGCGCAAGGTACGCAGAGCGCATGCGCTAAGTTATTTAACACAAAACTTAGTAGATTTGCTGGTGTTCGTGCGGCGCTTTTCAGTCGCTCTGCTGATCGTTGAATGATTGACAGGAAAGGGGCGTTTCTGGGTGGTAACTGAGCGTTTTCAGGGAATGTGCTAAAAAACGCAGGCGTGTCAGGGAAAAACGCAGGAGTGGCTGGAGAAATGGGGGAGTGGCTGGCCGAACGCAGGGCGTGTTTGTGACGTCAAACCAGGAACTAAACGGACCGAGGTGATTGCAATCTAGGAGTAGGTCTGGAGCTACTCAGAAACTGCAAGAAAATATTTAGTAGCAGTTTTGCTAATCTTTTGTTCGCTATTCTGCTAAGCTAAGATACACTACCAGAGGGCGGCGGCCTAGCGTGTGCAATGCTGCTAAAAGCAGTTAGCGAGCGAGCAACTCGGAATGAGGGCCATAATCCATAATACATTACTCACACCTGAAATAAATGGGCTCTCATCCTATAGTTCTATTTCCCCTGTGACGTCTGTGATACCAGCGTTACAGAGACACTGTCACCAAAATAGTGACAAGTAAAATAACTTTTAACATTAAAAACCAATATAAGGTCCTATATATAATATACTTGTTTAATCTACTATAGTGCGTGTGGTGTAGTAATATATTCTTATGTAGATCTTTGCATCTTTCTGTCTACTTCTCTGCCCACGTTTTCCACATTTAATTCCATGGATTTAACTGTCATTGGGCACAGCACAGAGTATTTCAGCTCAGCGGACTCCTGCGATTACCATAGTAAGCTCGGCACCCTGTTCTAGGTAATAGTATTTGCTCACAACTCATAGTGATGTTCATATCAACGGAATTACCACATTTGGCCACAAGGTTACGACGGAATTTTGCGATTTGTTAAATCATCCCCTAAGTGTATGGAGGATTAAAGTGGGGAGGGGGCAGCAGGTACCCATCCTGATCTAAACATTAGCAAGTGACGTGGTGCTCTCTGTCTGACGGGTGCTGGAAGACAGAGCTATTTATCCAAGTGCATGCATTCATGTAAGAATTTGGGAAGCCGGCGGTCAGAGTTCTTTTAGACTGCAGGATTGCGTTACAGATTAAGTTGAATTTCCAGTCAGGGTTTAGGGTGTATTAGGGCTTTGGATAATGCTGGGTCTAAGTTTCAAGTTTGACGCAGGTTCAGATTTAGGGCTTGGGGCAATGATAGTGCACTTCAAGTGCTAAGTTTAGGATAATATTTTTGTGCATTCTCTTAAGATTCTGCAAGCATCCTGAAAGAGAAGTAATCACCCCTCCCCATCTTTTAAACAGGGGGTCTTTTGTCTCCCTCGCACTCATAAGGGTGTCGAGATTGAAATTGTCTTAAGTTGTTCTGACTAAATCTTCAGAAAATCGGCTGACAATTTGGTTAATGCCCCATAGAGAATGTACAGAGCTGGAGAATTACATCCAGGGGAGTTTGTAGGGTCACTATGACACAGAACTGAAGTTATCAAATCAATTTACTAGTCCACCACAGGTTCATGTAAGGGAGGGGTTAATCTAGACAAGAAAAAAATTATTCCCCCAGCACACTGCAAACAGGCGCGCATGGGAGACTTGCATCCTACATGATAATAGTAATGCAGAGATCTCGGGTACATACTTGTAAAATTGTAAATATACAGCATGGCATATCTGGTGGTCCCTACACTACATGATAATAGCTCCATGGGTCATATATTTATGTATTTCTAAATTGAGAGGTAACATAAATGTAGGCTCCCCAAGATATACTTACCTCCTCTAGAAGGGGGCAGTGTGGTAGGCACATACTATAGTTGGCGTTGGCGTGATCAACGGGAAGGTGAGCTGTCCAAGGGCGTGGCATCACAATTGCGTCATAGCTGCTCTCCAAACCCCCTCCCACATGCTATACAGTTCAGAAAAAAACAGGCACAGTACCCCTCGGACCACCCACTAGTGCTCTGCTGTGGGTGTCCCAGGAGGGGGGGTGCAAGAGGCTGACGGGAAAAGAAGGAGACTTGTCAACCTTCCAGGAGCCTTCCGGGAGTGTAGGCAAGAATGCCCCAAGATCATCCAAAATGGCACTAAAAGGACCAGCATACCCTCCAGCTACAGATCCCATACATACCTCATAAAACAGTTATTTTCACAGTGAGTATACATCTGACCCACACCGCTATGTCTTTTTTTATCGGCCAAGATACATTGTATGCTGTCCTTTTGCATCCGATGTATCCTGGGCGATCACAGCCCCCCCCCCCCCCCCCTCCAGGTGTCACACCCGGGTGCGGGCCGCATCCCCCGCACCCGCCTTGTGACGCCGCTGCTATTCAGTATACCCAATAATGTCTTATCACCCACTGCGACAGAACAATCAGTGGCCACCTTACACAGCGTTTTATATGTAATAGCATGAGCCGTTATTTCTGGTAAAGGAGGGCAGATACAGCATCTTAGACTCTTAGGGCCTAATTCAGACCTGATCGCAGCAGCAAATTTGTTAGCTAATGGGCAAAACTATGTGCACTGCAGGTGGGGCAGATGTAACATGTGCAGAGAGAGTTAGATTTGGGTGGGGTGTGTTCAAACTGAAATCTAAATTGCAGTGTAAAAATAAAGCAGCCAGTATTTACCCTGCACAGAAACAAAATAACCCACCCAAATCTAACTCTCTCTGCACATGTTATATCTGCGCCCCCCCCCCTGCAGTGCACATGGTTTTGCCCAATTGCTGACAAATTTGCTGCTGCGATCAGATCTGAATTAGGCCCCTAGACTCTGTGTAACCTTTCTAGCTCCCACCATGGACAATGGAACCACTTCAAGACATAGAGGTTTCCCCTTCACGACCAGGCCAAATTCAAAATCTTGCAGTGCATCAATTATTATGGAAACCTTTTTATTTCTACATCCAGGCAAATGTTTATCTGATATATTCTTCATTTATTACATAAAATAGAGTAGACACATAAAGACATGGAAAAGTAATACATCTACAGTATATAGGGGGTTATTCCGACCCGTTCATATGCAGCGGTTCTTTGCTGCAATGCGAACGGATCGGGACTGCAGCTGCGCGGCGCCCATAATGCGCACGCGCGTCGTTGGCTGGCAACGGTGGTCGCAGGGCAGCGATGCCGCCAGCGCAGAAAGTGATTGCAGCAGCGATCGCATGAAGACTGACAGGCGGGTAGCGTTCCGGGGCTTTTCAAGGCGTGGTGAGGCGGATCCAGGCGTTTGGAGGGCGGATGTCTGACGTCAATCCCGGAACCTTCGTCGCCGGTCCGTCGAACAGGATAACTCTTACCCTGGTCTTTTGTTGCAGGAAACTTTTTTAGCATAGCAGGTCTGCACAAGCGATTACAGCCTTGCTATGCTAAAATACACTCCCCCATAGGCGGCGTCTAGTTGATCGCACGAGCAGCAAAAAGTTGCTACGTGCGATCAACTCGGAATGAGGGCCATAGTAAGTAGTCTAACACTTCCAATGTCACATGGCGTCATGATTTTTAAAGGGCTCCCTAAAATAGTAAGGGGTATCCTACAAATAGGGGAAAGTTTAAAGCGTTACGGAGGAAGGTGGCAATAAAAGGGGTTTAAAGATTCTTTATGGCAGGAGAGGGGACGTATAAGTAGAAGCGTAATTGGACAGACTTCAAGGGTCAATAAAGAACTCTGCGAAATATAGTTAAAACAACATGTAATAAAAACTGTTTAATAAACCGCAAACAAAACATCTGATCCATGGGATCGGGCAGCACACCAAAAATTGCTTAAATATATCTTTTACTGAAAAATATAATCCATTAAAAGCAAATGTTCCAGTCCCAATAAAACAAATGGTTTATAAAATACGGAGCCAAGTGCTAACAAAACAAGGCTCCTCAATACACATATAACCCACAGCCAATTAAACCCATCACAAAATGTATACAAGCGGAACGATAAGTAACCCGTAACTATACACACAATGCCGCTACTACAGCACGGACATGGGGCCTAATTCACACCTGATCGGTGCTGTGCGATTGACAATGCAGAGGCGGTCGTTCGGCGGGAGGTGGCGGGCCGGCAGCGTTTGGCCGCCGTTTTAGGGGAGTGGTCCGGGCAAAGCAGGCGTGCCTGAACCGTGCGGGGAGGCGGGCCGCGGCAGCTGCGTGACGTCAGCCACTGCGACCCTCACAGCGACGAGTAGCTCCCTGCCAGTGCGCAGGAACTGTGCTGGTAGGTAGCTACTCCTCAAGTACAAAAGCATCGCCGCTGTGCGATGCTTTTGTACTTGTGCGGGGGAGGGGGGTGTCGGGCCTGACATGCGGGGCGGACTAGCCCTGTGCTGGGCGTCCCCCCGCATGACTGATCGTAGATGTGCTAAATTTAGCACATCTACGATCAGGTCTGAATTAGGCCCTAGATGCAACTCACCCCAGGGCAGGATTAAGCCTTGGGGGGGGGCCCGGAGCACTTAATATAGCGGGGCACACCACACTCCTCTGGCCGTCCTCATCTTGTTAGTACCCCCTAACAGCGTCCCAAACCCCCTCCTTAATCCGGCTCTGGTTCATCCCACTCTCTTCCCTTACTTCACCCAAACCAGCTGATGCTCAGTTACCTAGATGCCTTACAGGCAGTGGCGGCTCCAGAGGAGGGGCTGCAGGACAGTTCAAATTTCAAATAGAGGAGCCGCACCAACTGTCACCAACTGCCACTTCAAACTGACTCACTGGCAGTTGGTGTGCCTCCCCTATTTGAATTTTTAACTGTGCTGCAGCCCCACCTCTGGAGCCGCCCCTGCTTACAGGGGAAGTCTCTCAATACCTAATTTTACCATTCAACCTTCCCCAGTTAGCAGAGCAGCTGCAGGTCCCATGTCAGTCTCCTCACTGCAGTCATGGCTCGGGCTGGTGCTCAGAGACTTGAGCAGAACTGTAATTCCCAGAAAATCAGAAACCTGGTCTGGCGGCTACCAGATCTCACAAGGGAGATGTAACAAAAGCTTGCAGAGAGATAAAGCGGAGAGAGATCATGGTCTATTCATGAAGCAGTGAAAAGAGTGGAGAAGTGAGCCAGTGGAGAAGTTGCCCATGGCAACCAATCAATGTTGAGGTCACATTTAAAAAGTGCATTCTTTACAATTATACAGAACAGCGGATTGGTTGCCATGGGCAGTTTATCCACTGGCTCACTTCTCCACACTTTTCACTGCTTCATGAATAGACCCCTGAAGTACCAACCAACCAGCTCCTTAAGGTGGGTACACACTGATAGATATATCTGCAGATCAATTGATCTGCAGATATATCTATGGACGGATCGGGCAGTGTGTTCAGCATACACACTGCCCGATCCGTCGGGGACTGACGTCATGAACTGGGCGGGTGTGTACACACGCCCGCCCAGTTCAGCTGTCAATCACAGCCGGCTGCCGCAACTTGTGTACGGCTGGCCGGCTGGTCGCTCGCACACACACAGCGATGCGCCAATATATCGGTAGATATATTGCCCGTCGGCTGTGCTGCGGGGCCGACGCGATATGTCTGTGAACGACGGAGTTCACAGACATATCGCCCGTACACACTGGCCGACGGACCCGCGATATATCGGCCAGTGTGTACCCACCTTAACTGTAATTTGTCATACAGAGTAACATGGCAGTTAGAGGCAGATTGGTTGGTATTTTGGGGGTCGTTCCAAGATGATCGCTCGCTAGCTACTTATTGGAGCCATGCGAACGCATAGTCGCCGCCCACTGGGGAGTGTATATTTGCTGTTCAAGTGTGTGAACGCCTGTGCAGCCGAGCGGTACAAAAATAGTTTGTGCAGTTTCTGAGTAGCTCAGAACGTACTCAGCCGCTGGCATCACTTCAGCCTGTCCGGGCCCAGAATTGATGTCAGACACCCGCCCTGCAAACGCTTGGACACGCCTGCGGTTTCCCTACCACTCCCTGAAAACGGTCAGTTGACACCCACAAACGCCCTCTTCCTGTCAATCACTGTGCATTCGGCTGCGCGAATGGATTCTTCGTTAAATCCATCGCACAGCAATGATCCGCTTTCTACCCATACAACGCGCCTGCACATTGCGGTGCATACGCATGCGCAGTAGTGACCTGATCACTGCGCTGCGAAAAACGGCAGCGTGCGATCAGGTCGGAATGACCCCCTTTATCTGTCTCCAGGGTTTGATACATCTCCCCCATATCCGAAATCCCGTCACGTGAAAATGACAAGACAATTTTCACATTTGAGATGCTCAGAAAATTGCAATCCAATCTGAGTCCAACTCGCTTATGTAAAACTCGGATTTGTTGGGTTACACCGAGTCTTGTGGTGAATTTCCCATTAGGCATGTGAGGCACATGTCTAGGGGCAGCACTTGTTAGGGGAATGTTTGTTTAGTACTGTCAAACCGGAATTTACCAGTAACTGCAAAATATTTCCACTCTACTGTACCATACGGCATCCTGAGTGGAGTGTGAATAGGTGGGACTGCCCCCGTAAGCTGCTCTACCTAGTATATGTATACATAATTAAAAATAAAATGAAATGTCATAGTTCATGGCTTTTTTATTATTATTATTATTATTATAATATTATATTAAATTGGCAATTATCAAATGAGGGCTTATTACCAATCAATGAAATAATAAAATTAGGCAGAAGGGGGCAGCCATTACTGTTGTACCGAGGGATAACCAATCAATGAAATAATAAAATTAGGCAGAAGGGGGCAGCCATTACTGTTGTACCGAGGGGTGCCATGACCCCTAAATTAGCCCCTGATCTCTAGTAATGGAGTTTTAAAAAGCCAACTAACAAATGTAACAGAAAATGATAATGTCCTTGAAATGCCACATAAAGGCAAGCATATTATTATGACCTATGTATTATACCACTACAGTATGTATAGTGCTGACAGCATAGCCGGATCATCCACGAGGCAACCTAGGGATCTATTTACTAATATAAACTGGATGGAGATATAGGGGGACAAGTACTAAGCGGTGATAAAAGTGGAGAAGTGAGCCAGTGGAGAAGTTGCCCATGGCAACCAATCAGCATTAACGTAACATTTAGGATTTGCATACTATAAAAGTATACAAAGCAGCTGATTGGTTGCCATGGGCAACTTCTCCACTGGCTCACTCCTCCACTTTTATCACTGCTTGGTACATGTCCCCCAGAGTACTAGCCAACCAGCTCCTAACTGCCATGTAACAGGCTGTGTTTGTAAAATGACAGTTAGGAGCTGATTGGTTGGTACTCTCTCCACTTTATCTATCCCCAATGCTTAGTACATCTGCCACTTATTCTTTTACCAAACCCCCCCCCCCCCAAACAAATCAAATACAAATATCTGCCTCTGCTACGGTAATAGGAGGCAACAGATGTAGCTTAATAGCAAACATTACATTACAGCATTGAGATACATTAATTTTAATTAGCAGTTATGCGTTTCACATATAGGCCCAGTATATCATGTATATATATTGACACCGGCCCTTACTTTCGCCCTGATACCACCAATTTGGCATGATCTAATTCTAAATAATCCAGTTTTGATTTTATTAAATAAAGTTGCGTTGGGGATGAGGGGGGGGGGGGGGGGGGTTGGCTTTTAGAGGGCACGGTTAGATTTTCATTTAGTTTCTCTTTATGGATTTTACGATTTTACGTAAATACGTACAATAAAATGACCATTCGGCAGCTGTCAGATCATAGTTTTAGAGCCGTAACCCGCTGCTGTCTGCGGAATACGTTGCAGTTTACATGATGCATTCACAACTTGATAATACTGACATTATCCAGATATCCATTATCTGGATAATGTCAGCAATTTCCCAATTGAAACACTAAACCGGAGCTATACAGACACTCCTCCTATGCTTCAGTAAATCTTTCACAAGTGTTGAGCGGGAGAGAAGCTGGAAAGCGCTGCAATAACAAGAGTTTAGTCCAGTTTCGCAGCCAATGATTCTGAGAGGAGGAAATACATATTTTCTTTGCAGTGAGCCATGCTGGCCTATGCCAAATTAACAATTAATTCCATTTTTCTTTTGTTGCTTCCTGTCTTCTGTAGTCTGTGGGACTGGATGCAACGTCTATAAACCTGTCCTGAGAGAAAGACCACAACGTATTCTTGATTCACCGGAGAAGAGCGCCCGTCCAGTCCACAATGTTGCCGGGACTGGTGATTACTGGTATGTAGCTCCTCTTCTATTATATACCATAGTTACATGTGAGCGAAACGCAGTGGAACGGTTACTATTGATATTACCGTCACTTCTGAAGATTGGTAGTAACCCAAGTGCACCATGGGAGCTGTAATTTGGTGCCAAAAGTTTGTCCGCCTTTTAGCCAGCTGTTCATGATCATCTTAAACCTCACAGGCATCCAGAAATTCCTGCCTGAGACACCTGATAATGTTTATTCATGCCGAAAATTCCTTTTTAAGCCGAAATGTAATGGAAATCGCCTCTGGAAGTTGTTGAATTATCTTGGTTCTTAAACAACCCATCAACTTTCATTTTATAGTCTTCATTATACATGAACTAATTCTTAAATGTGAAGCTAGGGGGACCCATACCTCAAAAGATTGAGACCTGCAGAATCAGGAGAACACTCATGACCCGCCGAAGCCCACCTTGACCTGCTCTAGCTTCATCCAGATCACCCTTCTAAATACCCACTTTATGGTGACACCCCACCACATTTTGAGAAAGCCACACCCCTTTGCAAAAATGTAAGAAAACTTCAAACACCATTATTAATAATAGAGGCAATGGGGGTCATTCCGAGTTGTTCGCTCGGTAAAAATCTTCGCATCGCAGCGATTTTCCGCTTAATGCGCATGCGCAATGTCCGCACTGCGACTGCGCCAAGTAAATTTGCTATGCAGTTAGGAATTTTACTCACGGCTTTTTCATCGTTCTGGCGATCGTAATGTGATTGACAAGAAATGGGTGTTACTGGGCGGAAACAGGCCGTTTTATGGGCGTGTGGGAAAAAACGCTACCGTTTCCGGAAAAAACGCAGGAGTGGCTGGAGAAACGGGGGAGTGTCTGGGCGAACGCTGGGTGTGTTTGTGACGTCAAACCAGGAACGACAAGCACTGAACTGATCGCAGATGCCGAGTAAGTCTGAAGCTACTCAGAAACTGCTACGAGGTGTGTAATCGCAATATTGCGAATACATCGTTCGCAATTTTAAGATGCTAATATTCACTCCCAGTAGGCGGCGGCTTAGCATGAGCAAATCTGCTAAAATCCGCTTGCGAGCGAACAACTCGGAATGAGGGCCAATGTACAGAAAGTTTCGCTTCTTCCTATTATCTCTAGAGAACCTGTTACTCTCTACTTTTGGGATTAAACCTCACCTCACCCACGAGTTGTGCACAGAGGTCTTATGGCTGGTCCACATTCAGAAGATCAACATTCATTATGTCAACAACAAAATGCTGACGTCACGTGGTCTGACTGCTGACATTCAGAATGTAGACATGTTCAGACCTGTCGAACATTTAACAGGTCATCATGCACAAATATTGACACTGCAAAAATGTAATGTCAACAATGGAATTTTAACCCTAAACCTAGCCCTAACAGTAACCCCAACCCAATCCTAATTGCAGCCTAACCCTAACCCTAATTGCGGCAAAACACTAATTGCAGCCTATCCCTAACGCTAATTGCGGCCTAACCCTAATTGCGGCCTAACCCTAATTGCAGCCTAACACTATTTGCAGCCTAACCATAATTGCAGCCTAACCCTAACTGCAGCCTAACCCTAACTGCAGCCTAATCCTAACTGCAGCCTAATCCTAACTGCAGCCTAACCCTAACTACAGCCTAACCCTAACTACAGCCTAACCCTAACTGCAGCCTAACCCTAACTGCAGCCTAACCCTAACTACAGCCTAACCCTAACTACAGCCTAACCCTAACTGCAACCTAACCCTAACTGCAACCTAACCCTAACTGCAGCCTAACCCTAACTGCAACCTAACCCTAACTACAGCCTAACCCTAACTGCAACCTAACCCTAACTGCAGCCTAACCCTAACTGCAGCCTAACCCTAACTGCAGCCTAACCCTAACCCTAACTGCAGCCTAATCCTAACTGCAGCCTAACCCTAACTGCAGCCTAACCCTAACTACAGCCTAAACCTAACTGCAACCTAACCCTAACCGCAGCCTAACCCTAACTTCAGCCTTACCCTAACTGCAGCCTAACCCTAACTGCAACCTAACCCTAACTGCAGCCTAACCCTAACTGCAGCCTAACCCTAACTGCAGCCTATCCCTAACTGCAGCCTAACCGTAACTGCAGCCTAACCCTAATTGCAACCTAACCCTAACTGTAACTGCAGCCTAACCCTAACTGCAACCTAATCATAATTGCAGCCTAACCCTAATTCTGATTGCAGCCTAACACTTACACCAATTGTGCCTAGCCCTGTTTGCAGCCTATCCCTAACTGCAGACTAACCCTAGCTCTGAACTCATGTGTTGACATTCTGTCAACATTACATCAGTGTTGACATTGTGAATGTTGACCTTGTAAACAAGTCGACCACCAGGACATGTTGACATTACGATGCCGGCATTTTGAATGTCGCCATGATGACTGCATACTTCATGGCCCATGATAGGATCATTCCCTTGAGTTATATATGTCTTAAAGTGGAGCCGTCGGTGCAGGCAGCCATTGTGTTAGCTGAACCAATACTCACCCTATCTATTCTCTACCATCCACTGATGTTACTGAGACCTACGGGCATATACATCAATGCTAGAAGATAGATAAAGTACCAGCCAATCAGCTCCTAACTGCCATGTTACAGGCTGTGTCTGATAAATGGCAGTTAGGAGCTGCTACTTTATCTCTCTCCAAGCGTTGATGCATACAGTATGCCCCGTCAGGCTCCCTCTCACAGAGTGCCCGCAGACCGCATATCGCCAGCCCAGTCTCATTTTCCTGCCAGCGCTCTGTTCCCATTGCACCATAGTCATTTCTTCCAATATGAATAATAACAATAAAAAAAATAAACAAAAAATCCCTTTTTCTGGGCAGCGGATAAAACATTGCAATGCGCTGCCGTGTCTCTCCCTGAAATACAGCTCGCAAGACAGTAAATGGGGCCTTGAAATGTGATGTAATTAGTGATTGTTCCCGTGAGTTTGGAAAGAGAACACATGATTAAGACGTTCCTCACACGGATGGTCTGCGACCTCCTAACATCTGCTGGTGAAGTTATTTGCTTGTGATTTCGGGAGGATAATTGCTTGGCCCAGCGCAGAACCGTAACAAACATTCCACGTCGTAACAATGGGAATTACACCACATTCTGTCCTCTGCTTAAACAGTTCCGTGTATCTTGTGTTTTCATTATTAGAACCTTTTCCATAACCCACGCATGTGGTTCTACTTCTGCGGAGTGAAGATAATGTCACATTTATACAGATTAAAAACAAACTCTGCTGTGTTTTTTTGTTTGTTTGTTTTTTACAGCTACTGGCATCTTTACTTTGTACTGACGTAGCAGGGATTAATTAGGCATAAACAAATCTATAAATGCTTTTATATGGGGGGACAAAAGGCCTCAGATAGCGCTTTGTGCTCTCTGTAGCTCTAAGGTGTCTGTTCATGAAGCAGTGAAAAGTGTGGAGAAGTGAGCCAGTGGAGAAGTTACCCATGGCAACCAATCAGCTGCTCTGTATGATTTTATAGTATGCAAATGATAAATGTTACTGCAATGCTGATTGGTTCTTCTCCACTGGCTCACTTCTCCACAGTTTTCACTGCTTCATGAATAGAACCCTAAATCTTCTAGTGCTCTTCCTAACTTACGTTGTGATTATATGGCCTCAATTGCTGCACCTGGGGCCTTATTCAGACCATGTCGCAGCCGCTGCGATCGCACAAACGGCCGCTTGACGGCAGTCTGCGCAGCTGCAGTGGCTGTGGTGCACATGCGCAACCAGTCATTATGTGATCGCATATCGGAAGGATGCGATCGCATCATGATTGTCAGGTGACGGGCGTTTTTTCTCCACTCATCTGCATTTATCGGAGATTATGCTTTGCGTGCCTCAGGCTTGCAAAGCATAATCCACGATAACCAGCCCTCAGAGCCGCGATAACACAGGGGTCTGGATGCTTACCCCGGATCCCATGTGTTATCGCCCCGAAAACGGGTAATTTGTCAGCCAAAAAAAACGAGCTATAATTGGGTAGCCCGATAATGACCAACTGGATAAAATCATAATAGACCATTTTTTTCGGATGAAAAAGTAGCGCATGTAATTGGATACTCCCCTAGATGGGAGTGAGAAGTGGGATCTCTTGGAGATGAATCTATCCCTTATACTCCACCATGTGTCCAACATCAGCAAATTCATTATTTCATTTTCACATAGGTCCTATCATACTCCTGTCCTAGGGGGTTATTCTGACCCGATCGCACGCTGCACTTTTTCGCAGCCGTGCGATCGGGTTGGAATTGTGCATGCGCTGCGGCCGCAATGCATAGGTGCATTGTTACCCGTCGACGGCCGTCACTGGGCAATGACAAGAACAACGAAGAAAGAGGTCGCAGCGGCGACCGCAAGAAGCTTGACAGGCAGAAGGTGGATCCGGGCGTCGACTGACCGTTTTCGGGGAGTGGTGAGTCTAACGCAGGACTCACCACTCGATTACGACAGCTGCAGGCGTCATTGCCCCATTCACAGCGATCGTCTGTGGCTGCTGCCAGGCTGCCGAGAGATCTTGCAAGACACAGCGCATAAGCACTAAGCTGATCTGTTGTTGGGGTGTGGCAGGGATTGCCGGAGGCGGGAGTTTTCACTTTCCCACTCCGTTGGCCGAGATGTTCATACATCTCGTCACTAGTGCTTCCTGCGTCGCCTCGATGTGTGCCGCTATAGTACATCAGTCAGTCTTCCCTGGGTCTCCAAAGGTCTTCTCCAGAATCTTCTCTATAAATAAGTGATTATCTCCTCCTTTCGTCGTTCCCCACTTCTTTTCTTCTTCCTCTCTGTCTCTTTTATTGCCTCCATGTGTGTTTTATTTTATGTCGTCTTTTGTTGTTTTCCTATGCATTGGGCGGGGGGGGGGGCATTTAATTGTAATCCTCTGGCAGATTCTTTTCTTCATAGTTCTTGTTTGTACGTATCAGTGACACCACCTTGGTGCTGTTTTACACGTTTCTTATCTTTTCTGTATTTTCTTTTCTATAAACCTTAATCAAAATGTATACGTGCTAATTCTGGGGCTTGACCTGTATTGACCAGACAAGTTTTATTGGGTGCTATTGCTAGATACACTGTATAAGGAAGCGCCTCATTATTGTGTCTTTAGATGTCTATAGGGTCTATTTACTAATCCTTGTATGGAGATAAAGTACCAGCCAATCAGCTCCTAACTGCCATGTTGCAGGCTGGGTTTGAAAAATGACAGTTAGGAGCTGATTGGCTGGGACTTTATCTTCGTCCACTTTATAGACCTCTATGTTTTAACTGGCACTACTCGATAGAGCTATCGTGGCGCACACTGATGAATTTTTCCGATGGTGAAATAGTCTGCATGCAGGTGGGTCTGTTTCAGGTTATATGCTATACAGTAGCAGCTGCGACAAGGTAATGCGAAATGACACTAATGAGGCATGAGGTGTCTTGTGTAAATAGATGCCTCCTGCCGGCTTCTGGGATCCACTGCTGTGTCCGAGCTGACATCTGATTGGCTGCTTTACAGATCTTTTATTAAATAGACCCCAGAGCCGGTGCAGCAGCGCAGGTAATATGAGCGCAGGATGTTCCCAAGCTTTACACATCCATGAGCGTTACACAAGGATAGCAATGTTATACCTAGACTCTTACCTGTAGCCCGAGGCCCTGGAAGAGGCACAGGGACCGCTGCATTCCTGCCTTTGATGGGAGCTGGCACAGGTGTCTGAACTTGACAGAGAACTACAAGGAAATGTTTAAGGTCCCTGACACCAGTCCAGGCCTGCATCTCTGTGTGGAGATCGTCTGCAAATAACGGTACATTGTATGCAAGCTATTTCCCAATAAAATGTGGTTTTCTCAGAGCTGCGGTAGTATAGAGAAGGCGGTGGTCTCTAGAGACCTGCACAATCATTAATATATGCAGTATAGGCATTGTCACTGCCTTTAGATGGAGCCGTAAAATCGGCTATGTACATACGTGTGTAATAAATACACAGCAACGGTCTAGTGTCATCTGGTGGATATGAAGGCGGCTTTCCCCTCTCTTACGGTAGACACAGAAAGAGCATGCATTGGGGCAGAGGCGTTTCTAGAGAGGAGGGGACCGGTGTGCAGACTCCGTGTGTGGGCCCCGTCCTCTCCCGTAGCCGTCACCGCCGCTGTTTGGCGCTCTCAGCACTGAGACTCTGGCACAGTGCCAGAGTCTACAGAGCATGCTCAGGACTCTGAAAAAATGGCCGCCACGCCATTTTTTCAAAGTCCGGCGCATGCGCTGTAGACTCTGGCACTGTGCCAGAGTCTCTAGTGCTGAGTGCGCTAGCAGCGGCGGTGCCGGCTACAGGAGAGGAGGGAGCCCACACACACAGTCACCGATGGATACCAGAAAGGTGAGTATAGGAGAAATGGGTGCAGTGTGTGCGGTTTGGGCCCCCTCTGGACCCAGGGGCCCTTGTGCACTGCACACACTGCACCCATTATAGATACGCCAGTGCATTGGGGTGTATTCATGAAGCAGTGAAAAGAGTGGAGAAAAGGACCAGTGGAGTGGCAACCAATCAGCTTTGAAGGAAGCCTTTATCAAGTACATACTATAAAATGTAAGGGAGATTCTGATTGGTTGCCATGGGCAACTTCTCCACTGGTCTGTTTCTCCACTCTTTTCACTGCTTCATGAATAGACCCCATTGTCATCATCAGAAAAAGACATCAATGATAATATTATAAGAACGTTGTGTCCGTCCGTTTGTTTCTAGTTGGAGCAAAAGCATCTGAACCCATAGTCATGAAAGCGGCATCGTTCTGTAGTGGAAACTCCTAGAAATAACCTGCACTTTGTGGGTCATTCCGAGTTAATCGCTAGCTGCCGTTGTTCGTAGCGCAGCGATCAGGCTAAAAATCGGCATTTCTGCGCATGCGTATGGGCCGCAAAGCGCACGCGCAACGTACGGATACAAAGGCCTTTGGGGTTTTGCACAGGTTCTAGCGACGTTTTCATTCGCACTGGCGGCCGCAAGAAGATTGACAGGAAGGGGGCGTTTCTGAGTATCAACTGACCGTTTTCAGGGAGTGCTTAGAAAAACGCAGGAGTGCCAGGGAAAATGCAGGCGTGGCTGGCCGAACGCTGGGCGGGTGTGTGACGTCAAAAGCCAACCCACCAACGTTAGAATCAACGCACACGAAGAGTAAGTACAGGGCTGGTCTTGCTCTGCACAGAATGTTTTTGCAGGCGCTCTGCTGCACAGGCGTTCGCACTTCTGCAAAGCTAAAATACACTACCCGGTGGGCGGCGACAATGCGTTTGCGCGGCTGCTAAAAACTGCTAGCCAGCTATCAACTCGGAATAACCCCCTTTGTTTCATCCCAATCCGTCATGTTAAAGCTGAGCAATAACAAGAAACAAAATGTATTGGCCTCATCAATGCAAGAGATAAGTGTGGCACCATGCGCGTGGCCGGTAAGGGGTGGTGGGCCTGCGTTCATCTGAATAGGATAGGCTACATACTGTACAGTCTGTACATGGGGCACACAGTGATATTGGTGAGAGGCGGGTGAAGGCGCTGCTTCCACCAGTCTGTATTGCGCTGCTGGTCACATGGGCCACTCCCGCGACAGGGCCCCTATGCAAAGCAATACAACTATAACACTTCAAATAACAAAATGCTGGAAGAAGCGATTTGATCGTGGGAGGAGACGCGGGAAACGGGTAGTACATTTATGGTGACCCCGAAGGCCCCTCACTATTTTGAGTGGGCTGGTTATATTGTGCTGATTCTGAGTCGGATGCAAGTGGAAGTGTGGTGGGATCATGCAGATGAGTGCAAACTGCATGGTAGACCGCAGTCACTGACTGTGCATGCCACATCCTGCATCACACAGCCGCAGATCATTTTTCCTGTGAATTTCTGGTCAGCAACTGAGATCTGGCCTGTATTGTGGGTGTGCTATGGGCGTGTAGGCTGCCTTACATGGACACGCGGTGCCTGGTTCTGACGGATGCATTGCCCCCAGCTGGCCTCCTGCATGTAGATGCACAAATACTCAGCAATCTAAGGTCCCGATTCAGACCTGATCGCTGCTGTGCGTTTTCGCGCAGTGGGCGATTATCGAACTACTGCGCATGCATATGCACCGCAATGCGCAGGCACGTCGCCAAACAGCGACAGGATGGTGCAAAAATTTGGACCCCCCGGTGTTCACAAGGGGATTGTGAGGAAGTGGACGTTTGTGGGTGGTGACTCGCCGTTTACTGTGTGTGCCCGTAAAAACGTAGGGGTGCCCAAGCATTTTCAGGGCGGGTGTGTGACGTCAGCTCCGGACCCGATCAGCCTGTTTGGATCGCACTGTAGGAGTAAGTCCTGGGCTGCGCACACACTGCACACACTGGATAAGTCATTCGATGGTGAGTGTGATGCGAATGGTTTTGCAGCTGTCTGCTGACTGAGTGGATTTGTCGCACGGTGTACACATGTGATCGCACACTTGCACGCGGCAAATTTTCACTCCCCCTTGGGCGGCGACTATCTGATCGCAGGACAGTGTAATTTGCAGCACAGCGATCAGGTCTGAAGCCGGCCCTTAATCTCTCTGCACATGTTACGTCTGCCCCACCCGCAGTGTAACATGGATTTGCCCATTAGGGTGCTTTTTTGGTTTGCTAACAACTCTGAATTACCCCATAAATGCGATCTCTTTGTATTTTTGTATCTTCAGTGGTGCAAGTAGAAATATTTTCTTAGTGGTACTGAGTGCTGAAAAATGGGCGTGGGCATGTGTTGCGAGGGGGCGTGGTCACATGCTGCTAGTGGGAGTGGCTACATGACACTAGTGGCGTGGCCACACGACAGCCCCTTTTTTTGGGGGGAATATGGAGGCAAGGCTAAAAATATATAGTAATGCCTCCAGTATAATAGAAATATATAGTGACACCTCCAGTATAATAGAAATATATAGTGATACCTCCAGTATAATAGAAATATATAGTAATGCCTCCAGTATAATAGAAATATATAGTAATGCCTCCAGTATAACAGAAATATATAGTAATGCCTCCAGTATAATAGAAATATATAGTAATATATAGTAATGCCTCCAGTATAACAGAAATATATAGTAATGCCCCCAGTATAATAGAAATATATAGTAATATATAGTAATGCCTCCAGTATAATAGAAATATATAGTGACACCTCCAGTATAATAGAAATATATAGTAATGCCTCCAGTATAATAGAAATATATAGTAATGCCTCCAGTATAACAGAAATATATAGTAATGCCTCCAGTATAATAGAAATATATAGTAATACCTCCAGTGTAATAGAAATAATAAGAATTTACTTACCGATAATTCTATTTCTCATAGTCCGTAGTGGATGCTGGGGACTCCGTCAGGACCATGGGGAATAGCGGGCTCCGCAGGAGACAGGGCACATCTAAAAAAGCTTTTAGGTCACATGGTGCGTACTGGCTCCTCCCCTATGACCCTCCTCCAAGCCTCAGTTAGGTACTGTGCCCGGACGAGCGTACACAATAAGGAAGGATCTTGAATCCCGGGTAAGACTCATACCAGCCACACCAATCACACCATACAACTTGTGATCTGAACCCAGTTAACAGTATGATAACAAAACGAAGTAGCCTCTAAAAAGATGGCTCACAACAATAATAACCCGATTTTTGTAACAATAACTATGTACAAGTATTGCAGACAATCCGCACTTGGGATGGGCGCCCAGCATCCACTACGGACTATGAGAAATAGAATTATCGGTAAGTAAATTCTTATTTTCTCTAACGTCCTAGTGGATGCTGGGGACTCCGTCAGGACCATGGGGATTATACCAAAGCTCCCAAACGGGCGGGAGAGTGCGGATGACTCTGCAGCACCGAATGAGAAAACTCCAGGTCCTCTGTAGCCAGAGTATCAAATTTGTAAAATTTTACAAACGTGTTCTCCCCTGACCACGTAGCTGCTCGGCAAAGTTGTAATGCCGAGACTCCTCGGGCAGCCGCCCAAGATGAGCCCACCTTCCTTGTGGAGTGGGCCTTTACAGATTTAGGCTGTGGCACGCCTGCCACAGAATGTGCAAGTTGGATTGTGCTACAGATCCAACGTGCAATCGTCTGTTTAGACGCAGGAGCACCCATCTTGTTGGGTGCATACAATGTAAACAACGAGTCAGTTTTTCTGACTCCAGCTGTCCTTGAAATATATATTTTTAATGCTCTGACAACGTCCAGTAACTTGGAGTCCTCCAAGTCGCTAGTAGCCGCAGGCACCACAATAGGCTGGTTTAAGTGAAATGCCGAAACCACCTTAGGGAGAAATTGAGGACGCGTCCTCAATTCTGCCCTGTCCGAATGGAATATCAGATATGGGCTCTTGTATGACAAAGCTGCCAACTCTGAAACTCTCCTGGCAGAAGCCAGGGCCAACAGCATGGTTACCTTCCATGTAAGGTATTTTAATTCTACCGATTTTAACGGCTCAAACCAATGAGATTTGAGAAAATTTAGAACCACGTTCAAATCCCACGGTGCCACTGGAGGCACTATTGGGGGTTGTATATGTAGTACACCTTTGACAAAAGTTTGTACTTCAGGCACTGACGCCAATTCCTTCTGGAAGAAAATTGATAAGGCCGAAATTTGAACTTTAATAGACCCCAATTTTAGGCCCATAGACAATCCTGCTTGCAGGAAATGTAAGAATCGACCCAATTGAAATTCTTCCGTTGGAGCCTTCTTGGCCTCACACCACGCAACATATTTTCACCAAATGCGGTGATAATGTTGTACAGTCACTTCCTTCCTAGCCTTAATCAAGGTAGGAATAACTTCCTCTGGAATGCCCTTTTCTTTTAGAATCCGGCGTTCAACCGCCATGCCGTCAAACGCAGACGCGGTAAGTCTTGGAACATACAAGGTCCCTGCTGAAGCAGATCCCTTCTCAGAGGTAGAGGCCACGGATCCTCCGTGAGCATCTCTTGAAGTTCCGGATACCAAGTTCTCCTTGGCCAGTCCGGAGCCACCAGTATCGTTCTTACTCCTCTTTTCCGTATAATTCTCAGCACCTTTGGTATGAGAGGCAGAGGAGGGAACACATACACTGATTGGTACACCCACGGTGATACCAGAGCGTCCACAGCTATTGCCTGAGGGTCTCTTGACCTGGCGCAATACCTGTCCAATTTTTTGTTGAGGCGAGACGCCATCATGTCTACCTTTGGTTTTTCCCAACGGTTCACAATCATGTGGAAAACTTCTGGATGAAGTCCCCACTCTCCCGGGTGAAGGTCGTGTCTGCTGAGGAAATCTGCTTCCCAGTTGTCCACTCCCGGGATGAACACTGCTGACAGTGCTATGACATGATTCTCCGCCCAGCGCAGAATCCTTGCCGCTTCTGCCATTGCACTCCTGCTTCTCGTGCCGCCTTGTCGGTTTACGTGGGCGACTGCCGTGATGTTGTCGGACTGGATCAACACCGGCTGACCCTGAAGCAGCGGTTTTGCCAGACTTAGAGCATTGTAGATCGCTCTTAGCTCCAGTATATTTATGTGAAGAGACGTCTCCAGGCTTGACCACACGCCCTGGAAATTTCTTCCCTTTGTGACTGCTCCCCAACCTCGTAGGCTGGCATCCGTAGTCACCAGGACCCAGTCCTGTATGCCGAATCTGCGGCCCACTAACAGATGGGCAGTCTGCAGCCACCACAGGAGAGACAACCTTGTTCTTGGTGACAGTGCTATCCGCTGATGCATGTGCAGATGCGATCCGGACCATTTGTCCAGCAGATCCCACTGAAATGTCCGTGCATGGAATCTGCCGAATGGAATCGCTTCGTACGAAGCCACCATCTTTCCCAGGACTCTTGTGCATTGATGTACTGACACCGTTCCTGGTTTTAGGAGGTTCCTGACAAGTTCGGATAACTCCCTTGCTTTTTCCTCCGGGAGAAACACCTTTTTCTGAACCGTGTCCAGAATCATTCCCAGGAACAGCAGACGAGTTGTCGGGGTCAATTGAGATTTTGGAAGATTCAGAATCCACCCGTGTTGCTGGAGCACTACCTGGGTTAGTGCTACACCGACTTCCAGCTGTTCTCTGGACTTTGCCCTTATCAGGAGATCGTCCAAGTAAGGGATAATTAATACGCCTTTTCTTCGTAGAAGAACCATCATTTCGGTCATTACCTTGGTAAAGACCCGAGGGGCCGTAGACAAACCAAACGGCATCGTTTGAAACTGATAATGACAGTCTTGTATCACGAACCTGAGATACCCTTGGTGTGAGGGGTAAATTGGGACATGCAGATAAGCATCCTTTATGTCCAGGGACACCATGAAGTCCCCGTCTTCCAGATTCGCTATCACTGCTCTGAGTGACTCCATTTTGAACTTGAATTTCTGTATGTACAGGTTCAAGGATTTCAGATTTAGAATAGGTCTTACCGAACCGTCCGGCTTCGGTACCACAAATAGTGTGGAATAATACCCCTTTCCCTGTTGTAGGAGGGGTACCTTGACTATCACCTGCTGAGAATACAGCTTGTGAATGGCTTCCAAAACCGACGTCCTTTCTGAGGGAGACGTTGGTAAAGCAGACTTTAGGAACCGGCGAGGGGGAAACCTTTCGAACTCCAGCATGTAACCCTGAGATATTATCTGCAGGACCCACGGGTCCACTTGTGAGTGAGCCCATTGATTGCTGAAAATCTTGAGTCGACCCCCCACCGTTCCTGGGTCCGCTTGTAAAGCCCCAGCGTCATGCTGATGGCTTTGTAGAAGCCGGGGCGGGCTTCTGTTCCTGGGCAGGGGCTGCGTGCTGCCCTTTCTTACCCTTTCCTCTGCCTCTCGGCAGATAAGACTGTCCTTTTGGTCGCTTTTTATAGGAGCGAAAGGACTGCGGCTGAAAAGACGGTGTCTTTTTCTGTTGTGAAGGGGTCTGAGGTAAAAAGGTGGATTTGCCGGCAGTTGCCGTGGTCACCAGGTCCGAAAGACCGACCCCAAACAATTCCTCTCCTTTATATGGCAATACTTCCATATGCCTCTTGGAATCCGCATCACCTGACCACTGTCGCGTCCATAAACTTCTTCTAGCAGATATGGACATCGCGCTTACTCTTGATGCTAGAGTACAAACATCCCTCTGAGCATCTCGCATATAAAGAAAAGCATCCTTTAATTGCTCTAGAGTCAATAAAATACTGTCCCTATCCAGGGTCTCAATATTTTCAGTCAGAGAATCCAACCACACTACCCCAGCACTGCACATCCAGGCTGAGGCTATTGCCGGTCGCAGTATAACACCCGTATGTGTGTATATACTCTTCAGTGTAGTTTCCAGCCTCCTATCTGCTGGATCCTTGAGGGCGGCCGTATCAGGAGACGGCAACGCCACTTGCTTTGATAAACGTGTGAGCGCCTTATCCACCTTAGGGGGTGATTCCCAGCGCGCCCTAACCTCTGGTGGGAAAGGGTATAATGCCAACAACTTCTTTGAAATTAGCATTTTTCTATCGGGGGTAACCCACGCTTCATCACACACATCATTCAATTCCTCTGATTCTGGGAAAAATACAGGTAGTTTTTTCACCCCCCACATAATACCCCTTTTTGAGGTACCAGTAGTATCAGAGAGCTGCAAAGCCTCCTTCATTGCCGTGATCATATAACGTGTGGCCCTATTGGAAAATACGTTTACTTCCTCACCGTCGACACTAGATTCATCTGTGTCGGTACCCGTGTCGACTGACTGAGGTAAGGGACGTTTTACAGCCCCTGACGGTGTCTGAGATGCCTGAACCGGTACTAACTGGTTTGCCGGGCGTCTCATTTCGTCAACTGACTTTTGTAATGTGCTGACATTATCACGTAATTCCATAACCAAAGCCATCCATTCCGGTGTCGACTCCCTAGGGGGTGACATTACCATCATCGGCAATTGCTCTGCCTCCACACCAACTTCGTCCTCATACATGTCGACACACACGTACCGACACACACAGCAGCCACACAGTGAATGCTCTATTGAAGACAGGACCCTCCTAGCCCTTTGGGGAGACAGAGGGAGAGTTTGCCAGCACACACCAAAAGCGCTATACAGTATATAACAACCCTAGAAGGTGTTGTTTTTATATATGCGCTCTCAATATATATTTATATCGCCAATTTATGCCCCCCCTCTCTTTGTTACCCTGTTTCTGTAGTGCAGTGCAGGGGAGAGTCGTGGGAGCCTTCCTCACCAGCGGAGCCGTGCAGGAAAATGGCGCCGAGTGCTGAGGAGAATAAGCTCCGCCCCTTTTCCGGCGGGCTTTTCTCCCGGTTTTTCTAATAAACTGGCCTGGGTTAAATACATACATATAGCCTTAATGGCTATATGTGATGTATTTATTTGCCTCTAAGGTACTCTATATTGCTGCCCAGGGCGCCCCCAGCAGCGCCCTGCACCCTCCGTGACCGAGATCCGTGAGCCGTGTAGCAACAATGGCGCACAGCTGCAGTGCTGTGCGCTACCTCTATGAAGACTGAAGTCTTCTGCCGCCTGTTTCCGGACCTCCGTTCTGCCGTTCTTCAGCGTCTGTAAGGGGGATCGGCGGCGCGGCTCCGGGACGAACCCCAGGCTGACCTGTGTTCCGACTCCCTCTGGAGCTCAGTGTCCAGTAGCCTAAGACTTCAATCCTCCTGCAGGCAGGTGAGTTGCAAGTCTCTCCCCTAAGTCCCTCGTTGCAGTGCTCCTGTCGCCAGCAGGAGACACTGATTAGAAACCTAAAAAAAAACTTTTCTAACTAGCTCTTTAAGAGAGCCACCTAGATTGCACCCTCTCGGACGGGCACAAAAACCTAACTGAGGCTTGGAGGAGGGTCATAGGGGGAGGAGCCAGTACGCACCATGTGACCTAAAAGCTTTTTTAGATGTGCCCTGTCTCCTGCGGAGCCCGCTATTCCCCATGGTCCTGACGGAGTCCCCAGCATCCACTAGGACGTTAGAGAAATATAGTAATGCCCCCAGTATAATAGAAATATATAGTAATGCCTCCAGTATAATAGAAATATATAGTGCTACCTCCAGTATAATAGAAATATATAGTAATACCTCCAGTGTAATAGAAATATATAGTAATGCCCCCAGTATAATAGAAATATATAGTAATATATAGTAATGCCTCCAGTATAATAGAAATATATAGTAATGCCTCCAGTGTAATAGAAATATATAGTAATGCCTCCAGTATAATAGAAATATATAGTAACTAGGTGCTTCATCGCGCCCTACGGGCGCTCTTCACACCGTCGGAAGGGGCTACGCCCCCTTAACCCCTGCACGCCTTTCTAGGGTTCAATATATGGAGTATTACCTGCATTCCTAGTTTTGTTAGTGTTTGAATATTGCACAATGAAAGGCCTTCCGATGGTGAAGGGGGCGTAGTCCCTTGCAACAGGAAGGGGTTTGGGGAGTGGGGACCGCGGATGGGGGAGGGGGTATGAAGGCGCTGTGGGTGGGGTAGGAGCAGGGGTGTCGCAGGTGGGGGATGGCAGCTGCAGGGCTGTTGCGGATGGAGGAGGGGTTCCGAAGGCGCTGCAGATGGGGAAGGGGTGGGTGCGGGTGTGCAGTGGATGGGGGAGGTGTCCAGGGGGCGCGGTGGGTGGGGGAGGGGTGGATGCGGGGTAAAGTGGGTGGGGGAGTGGCGGGTGCGGTGCTGTTGCGAATGGTGTAGGCGATGCGGATTGGGAAGGGCCTGCTGCGTGGGTGGGGTAGGGGATCCAAAGGTGCAGCGGGTGGCGAAGAGCCAGATGCGGGGTGTGGCGGATGGGGGAGGGGCTGCTGCAGATGGGGGAGGGGTTTGGAAGACACTGCGTGTGGGGTAGGGGATCCAAAGGCTCAGTGGGTGGGGGTGCCACGGGTGGTGGAGGGGCAGGTGCGGGGGTTTGCGGGGGATGGGGAGGGGTCCAGGGGCGCTGCAGGTGGTGGAGGGGCAGATATCGGTGCACATAGTCTCTGTGGTAGTTAGTGAGGGTTGGTGATGGTGTGAGAGGGGTGAAGGCCAGTACACAGACAGGCAGTTAGAGAGCAGGATGAGGGTGACAGGGCATAGTGACGGGGAGTACTTAGCAGATATAGGGGTGGGCTACAGGTGTGATGTCACAGTGTGTGTACCTTTGCTCTCATGTGTGAGGTATGTGAGGTATATGTGAGGTATATGTGAGGTATGTGTGAGGTATGTGTGAGGTATGTGTGAGGTAAGGATGTGCGGGTCGTGGTGGCCACTAACCTCCAGGCTGCTGCTGTGAGATGGTGACTGCAGAGGGAGGGAGCTCAGACCCAGCAGCAATGGGTCGTGGTCAGCATTCCTTCCTGGCCCCGTTCCGCCGCACACTGTCCGCCCTGTCTGACGGGCGTCATTCCTCCATCCTGCATGGCAGCGTCAGCTGCTGTGATCGCGGAGCATAGGTAAGCGTCCGGAGCCCTGTGGGCGGGCAGGCATGGTGTTTCCCTGGAGAGGTGCGGCGCGCGTCCTTAGGCTGCAGACGGAGGGAGCTCTGGCCCAGCAGCAATGTTGATTAGTGCGTGTCCCGTCCTGGCGCTGTCCCGCTGCACATGCTCCGCACCGCTTGCCGCTGAGCATGGCAGCCCTTGTCTGTATGCTGCAGATGCTGATCTAGCGGTGCCTGAGCTAGCGCCCTCTCCCTGGGGTGTGGGTGTCAGGCGGCAGGTATGGTGTGTAGGTGGGAGAGGAGCTGCGGGCGGCGACTCGCTGCCTGCAAGTACCCTCCATATCAGCGCTGTTCCCCTCCCTGCAGATAGTGTCAGTGGCCGTGGTGTACTTTTGCTACTGGTGGCTAGGGCCGGTGCTAGGGTGTTCGGCGCCCCCCTGCAAATTATGAATTTTGCGCCCTCCCATATTCCTTTGTTGTGCATCGGGAAAAGTGGTGTGGTCTCACAACTAAGGGGCATGGCCACACAATAGTACCCCCATTTAAAATTACGCCACAATGTAGCACAATCTTATTCATCTTATACGTAATGCCCCACCCGTAGTAGTAGCGTCCTTATACGTAATGCCCACCCGTAGTAGTAGCGTCCATATACATAATGCCCCCCCAATAGTAGTAGTGTCCTTATACATAATGCCCCCCCAGTAGTAGTAGCAGTTATATGTAATGCTCCCCAACAGTAATAGTAGCGTCCTTATACATAATGCCCCCCCAGTAGTAGTAGCATCCTTATACATAATGCCCCCCCAGTAGTAGTAGCATCCTTATACATAATGCCCCCCCAGTAGTAGTAGCGTCCTAATACATAATGCCCCCCCAATAGTAGTAGCAGTTATATGTAATGCCCCACAACAGTAATAGTAGCATCCTTATACGTAATGCCCCACCCGTAGTAGTAGCGTCCTTATACGTAATGCCCCCCAGTAGTAGTAGCAGTTATATGTAATGCCCCCCAACAGTAATAGTAGCGTCCTTATACGTAATGCCCCCCCAATAGTAGTAGTGTCCTTATACATAATGTGCCCCCAGTAGTAGTACCGTCCTTATACATAATGCCCCCCCAGTAGTAGTAGCATCCTTACATGTAATGCCCTCCCAGTAGTAGTAGCACCGTCCTTATACATAATGCCCCCCAGAAGTAATAGAGTCCTTATACATAATGCCCCCCCCCAGTAGTAGCGTCCTTATATGTAATGCCCCCCAGTATTAGTAGCCTCCTTATACGTAATGTCCCCCTATAGTAGTAGCGTCCTTATACGTAATGCCCCCCATAGTAGTAGCGTCCTTATACGTAATGCCCCCCCATAGTAGTAGCGTCCTTATACGTAATGTCCCCCTATAGCAGTAGCGTCCTTATACGTAATGTCCCCCTATAGTAGTAGCGTCCTTATACGTAATGCCCCCCCATAGTAGTAGCGTCCTTATACGTAATGCCCCCCTATAGTAGTAGCGTCCTTATACGTAATCCCCCCCTATAGTAGTAGCGTCCTTATACGTAATGCCCCCCTATTGTAGTAGCGTCCTTATACGTAATGCCCCCCTATTGTAGTAGCGTCCTTATACGTAATGCCCCCCCTATATTGATAGCGTCCTTGCATGTAATGGCCCCCCCAGCAGTGGCGTCCATAAAGTGCGCACACACAGACATACCTCACACACACACAATTCACACATATATACAAACACACACACCCCACCATATATACACACACACACACACACACACACACACTATACACACACACACACACACATTTTCTCTCACCCTCCACTTACCAAGTCTGGCTGGCCGTCATTGCAATGCTGTTTCCACCACTGTTCAGCTGTCTGGTCCCGTGTAGCTCCGCCCTCTAGTCAGTGTAGCTCCTCCCCTCGTGACACCATAGCTCCGCCCACTTTTTGGGACCCGCACTGCACAGCACACAGCCCGCTGTCACAGGTGATTGGGGGGGGAGGACAGGCACAGCAGCCGGCAGCTAGTGGCCATCCTCACCTCCTATACTGTAAGGTAGGGTCTTGCACCTGATTGCTGCTGGCACTGGCCCTCATTCCGAGTCGTTCGCTCTGTAAATTTCTTCGCATCGCAGCGTTTTTCTGCTTAGTACGCATGCGCAATGTTCGCACTGCGACTGCGCCAAGTAATTTTGCTATGAAGTTTGGATTTTTACTCACGGCTTTTCATCGCTCCGGCGAACGTAGTGTGATTGACAGGAAATGGGTGTTACTGGGCGGAAACACGGCGTTTTAGGGGCGTGTGGATAAAAACGCTACCGTTTCCGGAAAAAACGCAGGAGTGGCCGGAGAAACGGGGGAGTATCTGGGTGAACGCTGGGTGTGTTTGTGACGTCAAACCAGGAACGACATGCACTGAACTGATCGCAGATGCCGAGTAAGTGTGGAGCTACTCAGAAACTGCTAAGTAGCTTGTAATCGCAATATTGCGAATACATCGTTCGCAATTTTAAGATGCTAAGATACACTCCCAGTAGGCGGCGGCTTAGCGTGAGCAACTCTGCTAAATTCGCCTTGCGAGCGATCAACTCGGAATGAGGGCCACTGGGTATGGAGTAGCTCCCTGCAGCAGATGCAGTTGACTCCGCCCAGCTCTGTGACTCCGCCCAGCGTTACGAGCACAGAGTCACAGACTAAGGCAAATATATAGGAGATGCCTCCAGTATAATATAAATATATAGTAATGCCTCCAGTATAATATAAATATATAGTAATGCCTCCAGTATAATAGAAATATTTAGTGATACCTCCTGTATAATAGAAATATATAGTGATACCTCCAGTATAGTAGAAATATATAGTAATGCCCCCAATTTAATAACAATATATAGTAATACCTCCAGTATGATAGAAATATATGGTGATACCTCCAGTATAATAGAAATATATAGTAATGCCCCCAATTTAATAACAATATATAGTAATACCTCCAGTATAATAGAAATATATGGTGATACCTCCAGTATAATAGAAATATATAGTGATGACCCCTAATTTAATAACAATATATGTAGAGATGTGCACTTGAAATTTTTCGGGTTTTGTGTTTTGGTTTTGGGTTCGGTTCCGCGGCCGTGTTTTGGGTTCGACCGCGTTTTGGCAAAACCTCACCGAATTTTTTTTGTCGGATTCGGGTGTGTTTTGGATTCGGGTGTTTTTTTCAAAAAACACTAAAAAACAGCTTAAATCATAGAATTTGGGGGTCATTTTGATCCCAAAGTATTATTAACCTCAAAAACCATAATTTCCACTCATTTTCAGTCTATTCTGGATACCTCACACCTCACAATATTATTTTTAGTCCTAAAATTTGCACCGAGGTCGCTGGATGACTAAGCTAAGCGACCCGAGTGGCCGACACAAACACTGGGCCCATCTAGGAGTGGCACTGCAGTGTCACGCAGGATGGCCCTTCCAAAAAACACTCCCCAAACAGCACATGACGCAAAGAAAAAAAGAGGCGCAATGAGGTAGCTGTGTGAGTAAGATAAGCGACCCTAGTGGCCGACACAAACACCGGGCCCATCTAGGAGTGGCACTGCAGTGTCACGCAGGATGGCCCTTCCAAAAAACACTCCCCAAACAGCACATGACGCAAAGAAAAAAAGAGGCGCAATGAGATAGCTGTGTGAGTAAGCTAAGCGACCCTAGTGGCCGACACAAACACCTGGCCCATCTAGGAGTGGCACTGCAGTGTCACGCAGGATGGCCCTTCCAAAAAACACTCCCCAAACAGCACATGACGCAAAGAAAAAAAGAGGCGCAATGAGGTAGCTGTGTGAGTAAGATAAGCGACCCTAGTGGCCGACACAAACACCGGGCCCATCTAGGAGTGGCACTGCAGTGTCACGCAGGATGGCCCTTCCAAAAAACACTCCCCAAACAGCACATGACGCAAAGAAAAAAAGAGGCGCAATGAGGTAGCTGTGTGAGTAAGATAAGCGACCCTAGTGGCCGACACAAACACCGGGCCCATCTAGGAGTGGCACTGCAGTGTCACGCAGGATTGCCCTTCCAAAAAACACTCCCCAAACAGCACATGACGCAAAGAAAAAAAGAGGCGCAATGAGATAGCTGTGTGAGTAAGCTAAGCGACCCTAGTGGCCGACACAAACACCTGGCCCATCTAGGAGTGGCACTGCAGTGTCACGCAGGATGGCCCTTCCAAAAAACACTCCCCAAACAGCACATGACGCAAAGAAAAAAAGAGGCGCAATGAGGTAGCTGTGTGAGTAAGATAAGCGACCCTAGTGGCCGACGCAAACACCGGGCCCATCTAGGAGTGGCACTGCAGTGTCACGCAGGATGGCCCTTCCAAAAAACACTCCCCAAACAGCACATGACGCAAAGAAAAAAAGAGGCGCAATGAGGTAGCTGTGTGAGTAAGATAAGCGACCCTAGTGGCCGACACAAACACCTGGCCCATCTAGGAGTGGCACTGCAGTGTCACGCAGGATGGCCCTTCCAAAAAACACTCCCCAAACAGCACATGACGCAAAGAAAAAAAGAGGCGCAATGAGGTAGCTGTGTGAGTAAGATAAGCGACCCTAGTGGCCGACACAAACACCGGGCCCATCTAGGAGTGGCACTGCAGTGTCACGCAGGATGGCCCTTCCAAAAAACACTCCCCAAACAGCACATGACGCAAAGAAAAAAAGAGGCGCAATGAGGTAGCTGTGTGAGTAAGATAAGCGACCCTAGTGGCCGACACAAACACCGGGCCCATCTAGGAGTGGCACTGCAGTGTCACGCAGGATGGCCCTTCCAAAAAACACTCCCCAAACAGCACATGACGCAAAGAAAAAAAGAGGCGCAATGAGGTAGCTGTGTGAGTAAGATAAGCGACCCTAGTGGCCGACACAAACACCTGGCCCATCTAGGAGTGGCACTGCAGTGTCACGCAGGATGGCCCTTCCAAAAAACACTCCCCAAACAGCACATGACGCAAAGAAAAATTAAAGAAAAAAGAGGTGCAAGATGGAATTGTCCTTGGGCCCTCCCACCCACCCTTATGTTGTATAAACAGGACATGCACACTTTAACCAACCCATCATTTCAGTGACAGGGTCTGCCACACGACTGTGACTGAAATGACGGGTTGGTTTGGACCCCCACCAAAAAAGAAGCAATTAATCTCTCCTTGCACAAACTGGCTCTACAGAGGCAAGATGTCCACCTCATCATCATCCTCCGATATATCACCGTGTACATCCCCCTCCTCACAGATTATCAATTCGTCCCCACTGGAATCCACCATCTCAGCTCCCTGTGTACTTTGTGGAGGCAATTGCTGCTGGTCAATGTCTCCACGGAGGAATTGATTATAATTCATTTTAATGAACATCATCTTCTCCACATTTTCTGGAAGTAACCTCGTACGCCGATTGCTGACAAGGTGAGCGGCGGCACTAAACACTATTTCGGAGTACACACTTGTGGGAGGGCAACTTAGGTAGAATAAAGCCAGTTTGTGCAAGGGCCTCCAAATTGCCTCTTTTTCCTGCCAGTATAAGTACGGACTGTGTGACGTGCCTACTTGGATGCGGTCACTCATATAATCCTCCACCATTCTTTCAATAGGGAGAGAATCATATGCAGTGACAGTAGACGACATGTCCGTAATCGTTGACAGGTCCTTCAGTCCGGACCAGATGTCAGCATCAGCAGTCGCTCCAGACTGCCCTGCACCACCGCCAGCGGGTGGGCTCGGAATTCTGAGCCTTTTCCTCGCACCCCCAGTTGCGGGAGAATGTGAAGGAGGAGATGTTGACAGGTCGCGTTCCGCTTGACTTGACAATTTTCTCACCAGCAGGTCTTTGAACCCCAGCAGACTTGTGTCTGCCGGAAAGAGAGATCCAAGGTAGGTTTTAAATCTAGGATCGAGCACGGTGGCCAAAATGTAGTGCTCTGATTTCAACAGATTGACCACCCGTGAATCCTTGTTAAGCGAATTAAGGGCTCCATCCACAAGTCCCACATGTCTAGCGGAATCGCTCCGTGTTAGCTCCACCTTCAATGTCTCCAGCTTCTTCTGCAAAAGCCTGATGAGGGGAATGACCTGACTCAGGCTGGCAGTGTCTGAACTGACTTCACGTGTGGCAAGTTCAAAGGGCAGCAGAACCTTGCACAACGTTGAAATCATTCTCCACTGCGCTTGAGACAGGTGCATTCCACCTCCTATATCGTGCTGAATTGTATAGGCTTGAATGGCCTTTTGCTGCTCCTCCAACCTCTGAAGCATATATAGGGTTGAATTCCACCTCGTTACCACTTCTTGCTTCAGATGATGGCAGGGCAGGTTCAGGCGTTTTTGGTGTTGCTCCAGTCTTCTGTACGTGGTGCCTGTACGCCGAAAGTGTCCCGCAATTCTTCTGGCCACCGACAGCATCTCTTGCACGCCCCTGTCGTTTTTTAAAAAATTCTGCACCACCAAATTCAAGGTATGTGCAAAACATGGGACGTGCTGGAATTTGCCCAGATTTAATGCACACACAATATTGCTGGCGTTGTCCGATGCCACAAATCCACAGGAGAGTCCAATTGGGGTAAGCCATTCCGCGATGATCTTCCTCAGTTGCCGTAAGAGGTTTTCAGCTGTGTGCGTATTCTGGAAACCGGTGATACAAAGCGTAGCCTGCCTAGGAAAGAGTTGGCGTTTGCGAGATGCTGCTACTGGTGCCGCCGCTGCTGTTCTTGCGGCGGGAGTCCATACATCTACCCAGTGGGCTGTCACAGTCATATAGTCCTGACCCTGCCCTGCTCCACTTGTCCAAATGTCCGTGGTTAAGTGGACATTGGGTACAGCTGCATTTTTTAGGACACTGGTGACTCTTTTTCTGAGGTCTGTGTACATTTTCGGTATCGCCTGCCTAGAGAAATGGAACCTAGATGGTATTTGGTACCGGGGACACAGTACCTCCAACAAGTCTCTAGTTGGCTCTGCAGTAATGATGGATACCGGAACCACGTTTCTCACCACCCAGGATGCCAAGGCCTCAGTTATCCGCTTTGCAGCAGGATGACTGCTGTGATATTTCATCTTCCTCGCAAAGGACTGTTGGACAGTCAATTGCTTACTGGAAGTAGTACAAGTGGGCTTACGACTTCCCCTCTGGGATGACCATCGACTCCCAGCAGCAACAACAGCAGCGCCAGCAGCAGTAGGCGTTACACGCAAGGATGCATCGGAGGAATCCCAGGCAGGAGAGGAATCGTCAGAATTGCCAGTGACATGGCCTGCAGGACTATTGGCATTCCTGGGGAAGGAGGAAATTGACACTGAGGGAGTTAGTGGGGTGGTTTGCGTGAGCTTGGTTACAAGAGGAAGGGATTTACTGGTCAGTGGACTGCTTCCGCTGTCGCCCAAAGTTTTTGAACTTGTCACTGACTTATTATGAATGCGCTGCAGGTGACGTATAAGGGAGGATGTTCCGAGGTGGTTAACGTCCTTACCCCTACTTATTACAGCTTGACAAAGGCAACACACGGCTTGACAAATGTCCGCATTTCTGTTGAAATACTTCCACACCGAAGAGCTGATTTTTTTGGTATTTTCACCAGGCATGTCAACGGCCATATTCCTCCCACGGACAACAGGTGTCTCCCCGGGTGCCTGACTTAAACAAACCACCTCACCATCAGAATCCTCCTTGTCAATTTCCTCCCCAGCGCCAGCAACACCCATATCCTCCTCATCCTGGTGTACTTCAACACTGACATCTTCAATCTGACTATCAGGAACTGGACTGCGGGTGCTCCTTCCAGCACTTGCAGGGGGCGTGCAAATGGTGGAAGGCGCATGCTCTTCACGTCCAGTGTTGGGAAGGTCAGGCATCGCAACCGACACAATTGGACTCTCCTTGTGGATTTGGGATTTCGAAGAACGCACAGTTCTTTGCGGTGCTTTTGCCAGCTTGAGTCTTTTCATTTTTCTAGCGAGAGGCTGAGTGCTTCCATCCTCATGTGAAGCTGAACCACTAGCCATGAACATAGGCCAGGGCCTCAGCCGTTCCTTGCCACTCCGTGTGGTAAATGGCATATTGGCAAGTTTACGCTTCTCCTCCGACAATTTTATTTTAGATTTTGGAGTCCTTTTTTTACTGATATTTGGTGTTTTGGATTTTACATGCTCTGTACTATGACATTGGGCATCGGCCTTGGCAGACGACGTTGCTGGCATTTCATCGTCTCGGCCATGACTAGTGGCAGCAGCTTCAGCACGAGGTGGAAGTGGATCTTGATCTTTCCCTAATTTTGGAACCTCAACATTTTTGTTCTCCATATTTTAATAGGCACAACTAAAAGGCACCTCAGGTAAACAATGGAGATGGATGGATACTAGTATACTTATGGATGGACGAGCGACTGCCGACACAGAGGTAGCTACAGCCGTGGACTACCGTACTGTGTCTGCTGCTAATATAGACTGGATGATAATGAGATGAAATCAATATATATATATATATAATATCACACTAGTACTGCAGCCGGACAGGTAGATATATTTATTAAGTAATGACTGATGACGGACCTGCTGGACACTGTCAGCTCAGCAGCACCGCAGACTGCTACAGTAAGCTACTATAGTAGTATGTATAAAGAAGAAAGAAAAAAAAAAAACCACGGGTAGGTGGTATACAATTATGGATGGACGAGCGACTGCCGACACAGAGGTAGCTACAGCCGTGGACTACCGTACTGTGTCTGCTGCTAATATAGACTGGATGATAATGAGATGAAATCAATATATATATATATATATATATATAATATCACACTAGTACTGCAGCCGGACAGGTAGATATATTTATTATGTAATGACTGATGACGGACCTGCTGGACACTGTCAGCTCAGCAGCACCGCAGACTGCTACAGTAAGCTACTATAGTAGTATGTATAAAGAAGAAAGAAAAAAAAAAAAAACACGGGTAGGTGGTATACAATTATGGATGGACGAGCGACTGCCGACACAGAGGTAGCTACAGCCGTGGACTACCGTACTGTGTCTGCTGCTAATATAGACTGGATGATAATGAGATGAAATCAATATATATATATATAATATCACACTAGTACTGCAGCCGGACAGGTAGATATATTTATTATGTAATGACTGATGACGGACCTGCTGGACACTGTCAGCTCAGCAGCACCGCAGACTGCTACAGTAAGCTACTATAGTAGTATGTATAAAGAAGAAAGAAAGAAAAAAACCACGGGTAGGTGGTATACAATTATGGATGGACGAGCGACTGCCGACACAGAGGTAGCTACAGCCGTGGACTACCGTACTGTGTCTGCTGCTAATATAGACTGGATGATAATGAGATGAAATCAATATATATATATAATATCACACTAGTACTGCAGCCGGACAGGTAGATATATTTATTATGTAATGACTGATGACGGACCTGCTGGACACTGTCAGCTCAGCAGCACCGCAGACTGCTACAGTAAGCTACTATAGTAGTATGTATAAAGAAGAAAGAAAAAAAAAAACCACGGGTAGGTGGTATACAATTATGGATGGACGAGCGACTGCCGACACAGAGGTAGCTACAGCCGTGGACTACCGTACTGTGTCTGCTGCTAATATAGACTGGATGATAATGAGATGAAATCAATATATATATATATAATATCACTAGTACTGCAGCCGGACAGGTATATATATTTATTATGTAATGACTGATGACGGACCTGCTGGACACTGTCAGCTCAGCAGCACCGCAGACTGCTACAGTAAGCTACTATAGTAGTATGTATAAAGAAGAAGAAAGAAAAAAAAAAAAAACGGGTAGGTGGTATACAATATTATTTATATATTATATACAATTATATATATATATATATATATTAAACTGGTGGTGATTATTAAACTGGTGGTCAGGTCACTGGTCACACTATCAGCAACTTGCAAGTAGTACTCCTAAGCAGACAATCACAATATATATTATACTGGTGGTCAGTGTGGTCACAATGGCAGTGTGGCACTCTGGCAGCAAAAGTGTGCACTGTACGTTATATGTACTCCTGAGTCCTGCTCTCAGACTCTAACTGCTCCCCACTGTCAGTGTCTCCCCCACAAGTCAGATATACATTATACAGTCACACTATCTATCACTTCAGCAAGTAGTAGTACTCCTCCTAATGCTCCCCAAAATTACTACTGTGTCTCTCTCTACTCTAGTCTCACTCTCTTCTCTATAAACGGAGAGGACGCCAGCCACGTCCTCTCCCTATGAATCTCAATGCACGTGTGAAAATGGCGGCGACGCGCGGCTCCTTATATAGAATCCGAGTCTCGCGATAGAATCCGAGCCTCGCGAGAATCCGACAGCGGGATGATGACGTTCGGGCGCTCTCGGGTTAACCGAGCAAGGCGGGAAGATCCGAGTCGCTCGGCCCCGTGTAAAAAAAAATGAAGTTCGGGCGGGTTCGGATTCCGCTCATCTCTAATATATAGTAATGCCTCCATTATTACAGGAAAATACAGCCACTGTCGCCCTCCCAGTAACCCTGACAAAGTGGGAGGAGCCGTCATGCTGCCAAGCACCATGGTCTTGTTGCTTTGTGGCACATTATAACTGTGGTGATGGCAAAGTGTGTGGCAGGTGGTACTGCATACCCGCTGCCAAATTCTTATGGGTACTCCGTACCCGAGCATACCTGCATACTTGCACCGCTGATCTTATTACAATGTTAAAAACCATCTAAACTTGAGACTAAAGTTAATTAGACCTATAAAATTCCCTAAAGCTCTGTGGGTTTATTTACAGTTGTCTGCAAGAAGTGAAGTGTAATGGGGGCTTCTGTTGTCCACCCTTTCCACGCTGGATCTCTGATGTGGTATGAAGGAGTGACTTTTTGTTCAGTTACCCGTCTTCTGTTCATATAAATGGCTCTTCTGTGTCTCTCTTCCCCTCACCTACAGGAATATAGTGTACACAAACACAGACCTTTCCCTATACGTGTGGTGCCAGGACGCATGGGAAACAAACAGGCTCTTGTACGGTGTTAGCTGAACTCTACATTCCCCTCCAAATTAGCGAGACCCTCACGTGAGATTGGGCATGCCGGTGACTGCGGTGCTCTGTGAGGCATTGTTACCCACCTCAGTACAGGAAGACTGTGGGCGTGAAAGCAGGTAGAGCCACGTTATATCGCCAACATTGGAAAGTCACACCCTGGGGCATTCTGTAAGCTCTGACTTCGAAAATATTATCGCACACAGACCACAGAAATAAGAGTAGCATGTGCTTCATGACAGGGATTGCATTGCGTAGTTGTGTGGTTTTAAGTACTGGGACGTTTTCCTGGGACAAACCTCTGGAAACCCACAGAATACAAATGAAGACAATATACATGAATTTTTTTTTCACTTACGTCCTAGAGGATGCTGGGGTCCATATTAGTACCATGGGGTATAGACGAGTCCACCAGGAGCCATTGGCACTTTGAGAGTTGAATAGTGTGGGCTGGCTCCTCCCTCTATACCCCTCCCACCAGACTCAGTTTAGAATATGTGCCCGGAGGAGCCGGTCACAGCTAGGGGAGCTCTAGAGAGCTTCTTTAGGAAAAGTTTGTTTTCAGAGATTATTTTTTTACAGGAGGCTGCTGGCCACAGTCTACCTGCAACGAGGGACTGAGGGGGGGAGCAGTGTCCGCCCTGAGGGGTCTTGAGTCACTGCCTCCGCTGACTGGACATTGAGCTCCAGAGGGGACAGATCGCGCCCCGCCACAGGGGAACACTCACCCCAGCAGCCAGCTGCCACCCCCTTTGTGTGCTGAAGTGTGCCGAGTTAGTCACTGTCCCCCCTTACAAGCGGGTGGTCAGTGTGAAGAAGGCGGCTAAGGGCGGGAGCGCGGAAGGCTCAGCGGTACTAAGGTGCGGCGCAGTGAGGAGCGCCCTGAGCTAGCAAGGGGCCCTACACTGACCACATTAAGCCTGTCGGGTCCGCGGTTCTCAGCCAGCACTAAATTCCTCAGGCCAGTATAATCTACAAGAGCGGGAAGACAGCGCCATTGAAGGGGCGGAGCTTCTCAGAGCGGACCCAGCAGCGTTCAGCACCATTTTTTCCTGCCTGCACTCACTACCAAGTGGATCCAGGTCCCTCCAGAGCAATCTCCAACTATCTAATACAAAAATAATAGGAAAACTTTGTGCGCAATAGAGCAGCTGTTATAGTCTCAAAGTTTCTTAGGAGGTTTTCCGTCACCCCTCACCCATAAAGTGCACAACAAGAAATAGAAACTGAGACTTAACAAGCGCGTTCTTAGCTTCTGCTGATACTTGTTGCACGGAACTTCGTTACTCACAATGGGGTACCATATGAAAAGAGAAAGTATGTATATAGTGAAGTACCGTTTTAATAGTAAAACATATATGACATACAAATGAGTAAAATAAAGTTATAAAAATATCCAAGATATTGCACAATCCCTTCAAGCAAATGGGAGGACGGGCTAATTACCAGACAATTCTGAACTGTGGTTTAGACAGTTCTGAAAGTGCATGAAAGATGTAATATGGGATTTCCGGATAGTCCCACCATGCAGATCTTACTAGGTAATGGTCCTTGCGTCCATCCCCGGGCTTGTCAGGAAACAACCGCAACAATCGTATAAAGGCTATGTCACCTATTAAGGGACACAGTCAGCGCCGGTTAGGGACTCCCTAGATCTCTAATAGCGCTGTGTGTCGGTTGGCTCCAATCTCTGTGTCTCTCTGCCATTCTTGGGGGGATACTCTGTCTACATAATAACATAATACCCTGTGTGTTTGTAGGGGTGTTTTGTGCGTGTGTGGCAACATGTCTAGGGACAATGTTTCAGATGCTGCAGAGGATTTGTCTTCCCAGGCAGACTCCATACCATGTAATCAGGATTGCACTGTTATAGCGCAGATCCCAGCTAGAGAGCCAGAATGGTTAGTCTCTCTGAGGGGAACTATTTCTCAGATTTCTGATAGGGTTGCTAGGACTGAACATGCCACTCAGGTCCTGCAATCCTCTATGGTCGTATGGTCTGATACTGCTTCCTCGGGGTCCCCTGCGGTACATTCTCACAAACGTGCACTTGCCAAACTTATGCAGGATGACACGGACACCGATTCTGACACTGCAGACGGCGATGGGGGATGTGTTGAGGGGGACAGCATCACTTGCTAAGGGGGTGCAGTTGATGATTGAAGCCGTAAGGGATGTTTTACACATTTCTGATACGGTCCCTGAACAGGTGGTGGAGGCCTTCTTTACAGATAATAAGAAGCCCCCCCCATCACCTTCCCGGCATCCAAAGAATTAAACGCTATCTTCGAAAAGGCATGGGAAACTCCGGAAAAGAAATTCCAGATCCCTAAGAGGGTCTTAGTTGCTTTTCCCTTCCCAGAGGAAGATAGAGAGAAATAGGAGTCTCCGCCGATAGTCGACACCTCTGTCTCTAGGCTGACCAAACAAGTGGTGTTGCCAGTCCTGGGTTCTACCACGTTGAAGTACCCGGCAGATTGCAAGGTGGACGCTACGCTTAAATCCATTTACACGGCTTCAGGGGCTATATTAAGGCCTACTATAGCCTGTGCTTGGATTGCAAAAGCTATTGCCAGGTGGTCAATCACTATGCAGGAGGAATCAACTACACTGGATAAAGGTGATGTTGATTTATTTTTACGCAGTATTCAGGATTCTGCAGGGTTCCTGGTGGATTCCATGAAGGACTTGGGTTCCATGGTTGTAGGTATCTCCTCCATGTCCGTCTCGGCTCGCAGGGGTCTCTGGCTACGCCAATGGTCTGCGGACGCAGAATCCAGGAAGAGCGTGGAGGGCCTTCCCTACACAGGTCAGGCACTCTTTGGGGAGGCATTGGATGTGTGGATTGCCACAGCTACCGCGGGTAAGTCTACTTTTCTCCCCTCAACTGTACCGACTACAAAGAAGTCTTTCACGCCAGCCGCGTCACAGTCCTTTTGGTCCGCAAGGCCTAAAAAGAACAAGCCTTCGAACACCTTCTTCAGAGGTGGTCGTGCCAAAGGAAAGAAACCTGCTCCCGCAGGTTCCCAAACCCAGAAACCCGCTGCTGATACCCCTAAGTCCTCTGCATGACGGTGGTCAGCTGGGCCTGGTCGAAGGTCAGGTGGGTGCAAGACTCTGACAGTTCAGCCAAATCTGGGTGTCGTCTGGCCTGGACCCCTGGGTCCTGGATATGGTGTTCAGGGGGTACAGACTGGAATTTCAAGATCCCCCACCTCACCGTTTCTTCAAGTCAGGCTTACCAGCTCTGCCGGCAGACAGAATAATTCTTCTGGAGGCCATCAGAAAATTGGTGGTGTCAGAGGTCATTGTTCCGGTTCCGCCTCAACAGTGGAACAAAGGTTATTATTCGAACCTTTTCGTGGTACCGAAACCGGATGGTTCAGGACGGCCAATTCTGAATTTAAAGTCTTTGAACCCTTATCTCAGGGAGTTCAAATTCGAGATGGAATCTCTGAGAGCTGTCATCTCAGGACTGACGGAGGGGGAGTTCCTGGTGTCCCTGGACATCAAGGATGCATACCTCCACATTCTCATTTGGTCGCCGCATCAGCCATATCTCAGGTTTGCTCTATTGGACGATCACTATCAGTTGCAGGCGCTGCCGTTTGGCCTCTCCACAACACCAAGGATCTTCACCAAGGTGATGGCGGAGATGATGGTTCTCCTCCGCAAGCAGGGGGTGAACGTAATTCCATATCTGGACGATCTCCTGATCAAGGCGGCCTCCAGGGAGACGTTGTTGCGATCCATCGCGCTCACGACGCAGCTGCTCAGGAAGCACAGTTGGACCTGAACCTTCCAAAGTCTCATCTGGAGCCGACAAGAAGGCTGTCTTTCCTGGAAATGATCCTCGACACGGAAGTGCAGAGGGTATTTCTCCCAGTGGAGAAAGCATTGGTGATTCAAACAATGGTCCGGGATGTGTTAAAGCCTACCTGTCACAACTGAGGGCCTGAGCTGACGGGAGGCAGCCTCAGTTGTAGGGGCTGAGATGTACCGGAACCTGGGAGGTTGTATCAGACCCCTGGACATGTAAGTAACATGAATAATAACTGCCCGAAGGCGTGACCACGACAACTTGGATAAAAGTCAATGATGTTTATTATGACAACTCCGCAACACAGCAGCAGTAAAAGAAAACGTAAAAATCAGCAAAGAATAAATACAGTTCCTGGGTACTACAGGATGGCAGGAGCCACAGGGCACTGGTAGTGTGAGATAGTTCTTATGATCTTCTAGATGGAAAGTCCTTACCAGGCCCGACTGTAGCAACGGAGACAACCCAGGTCTGTGCCAGCTGGTGTTCCAGGAAAAGCTGGGCTGCTGAAGACAAAACAGCTGCTGTGGATACTGGCTGGAACCAGACTGTTGTTAGCACGGAGTGGATACTGGCTGGAACCAGTTAAATAATAAATGAACTTGGGAGCGATGAAATATGAACTGAAATGTAGAACTTGAGAGCGGAGAAATAATAATACCGGTGGAGAGTGGTAAAGTGTAGAAAGGACACCGGCCCTTTAAGGGAAGCTGTACTCTGCTGGAAGCTGAGCTGGAAGCAGGTAATGTTGTAACTGGAAACAGATGAATCCACAATGGATTGGAGAGTCAGGCTACACCGCAGGTGGAATGCTGGTGCGGGTCTCTATGGTGGAAGTCTTGAGACAGGAGCTGGAACCTGGAAGACAATCACAGGAGAGAGACAAACAGGAACTAGGTTTGACAACCAAAGCACTGACGCCTTCCTTGCTCAGGCACAGTGTATTTATACCTGCAGCAAGGAAGGGATTGGCTAGGCAATTATGCAGATTATCAATACTGAGAACAGATTGGTGGAAATGATCAGCTGACAGAATCCAAGATGGCTGCGCCCATGCAGACACTTGGAGGGAAGTTTGGTTTGTAATCCATGTGGAAATGAAAACAGTAATGGCGGCGCTGGCCACCGGAGACAGGAGGCGCCAGGCTGACAGATGCACATCCAACCACGCGGACACAGCGGAGGCCGCGGCTGACGTAATCGCCACTCAGACACTCTGCATGCAGAAGTTCAGGGACGGCGGCGGAGGCCGCGGGAGACGCCATGCCAGGTGTAATATGGCGTTTACTGTGACAGCGTCCCAGAGTGACAGGAGAGGATACAGGAATGTACACATCAGGATAACAGATGGGATCCGGTCCTGGAGCGCTGAGCCAGCCTTAGGAGGCATCTGATGGGTAAGAAATGGCGTCCAGATACCCGGATCGTGACAGCACCCCCCCCTTTAGGAGTGGCCCCAGGACACTTCTTTGGCTTTTGAGGAAACTTGGAATGGAATCTCCGGACCAAGGCAGGAGCATGGACATCAGAAGCATTGGTCCATGAACGTTCCTCAGGACCATAACCCTTCCAGTCAATAAGATATTGTAGTTGACCGTAACGGTGACGTGAGTCCAGGATCTTGGCCACTTCATACTCAACGCCTCGTTGAGTTTGGACTTTCGGAGTTGGAGGAAGTGAGGAATGAAACCGATTCAAGATCAGCGGTTTCAACAGGGAAACATGGAATGTCCTGGGTATTTTTAAGAAGGGAGGCAACTGGAGTCTGTAAGCAACAGGATTGATGACTTGTTCAATCTTGAAAGGACCGATATAGCGAGGTGCAAACTTCATACTGGGAACTCTTAACCTCAAATTCTTCGTGGATAACCATACCCGATCACCCACCTTGAGAGCAGGAACTGCTCGACGCTTCTTATCCGCAAACTTCTTGTACCTGAACGATGCCTTGAGCAGAGCTGATCGTACGCTCTTCCAGATATTGGCAAACTGATGCAAGGTGATATCCACTGCGGGAACAGAAGTTGCTGGAAGCGGTTGGAACTCAGGGACTTTAGGGTGGAATCCAAAGTTAGTGAAGAATGGTGTTGAAGCAGATGAAGAATGATACTGGTTGTTATGACAGAACTCGGCCCAGGGAAGTAATTGAACCCAGTCATCTTGAGAGGAGGACACATAGATGCGGAGGAAGGCCTCCAAGTCCTGATTCACCCTCTCGGTTTGACCATTGGTCTGAGGATGGTAAGCCGTGGAAAACTTTAGCTTGACTTGGAGGACTTGACATAAACTTCGCCAGAATTTGGCTGTGAATTGAACTCCTCGATCTGAGATAATTTCTTCAGGAAGACCGTGGAGTCGGAAGATCTCTTGTATGAATACTTGAGCCAACTTGGAAGCTGACGGAAGACCGGTGAGAGGAATGAAGTGTGCCATCTTGGTGAACCGGTCAACTACCACCCAGATGGTATTGAACTTGTTGCACATGGGTAAGTCTGTAATGAAATCCATCGACAAGTGGGTCCATGGTCGACGGGGAACGGATAGTGGAACCAGTTGCCCCGCAGGCGACTGGCGGGATACTTTATGTTGGGCACACTTTGGGCAAGATGCAATAAACTCCAAGACGTCCTTTTTCAGAGTTGGCCACCAATAGGACCTAGAGATAAACTCCAGGGTTTTTTGGATACCTGTATGTCCGGCAAAACGGGAAGCATGGGCCCAATGCATGAGCTTCTTCCTTAGCATCGGCTTCACAAAACTTTTCCCTGATGGGGGCGTAGAGTCCATCCCTACCGTGGAGAATGCCAACGGATTTATAATAGGATGCTTGTCTGAAGACTCTGACTCATTTTCTTGCTCCCATGAGCGGGAAAGGGCATCGGCCTTGCGATTCTGAGAGCCCGGACAGAACTGGAGTTTAAAGTCGAACCTGGAAAAGAAAAGTGCCCATCTGGCCTGACGAGGGTTGAGACATTGTGCGCCCTTCAGGTATAAAAGGTTCTTGTGGTCTGTAAGTATGGTGATTGAATGAGAAGCTCCCTCCAACAGATACCTCCACTCTTCTAGAGCGAGCTGGATGGCTAGCAACTCCTGGTCGCCAATGGCATAGTTGCGCTCAGCTGGGGAGAACTTCCGGGAGAAGAAACTGCAAGGGTGTAAATGGCCATCTTTAGCCCTCTGAGATAACACCGCTCCTACTCCAACGGAGGAGGCATCCACCTCTAAGATGAAAGGAGAGTCGATGTCAGGCTGTTTCAGAACAGGCGCAGAGATGAACCTTTGTTTTAAAAGATGAAATGCTTGCATGGCTTCTTCAGACCACTTGGACGGGTTAGCACCCTTCTTAGTGAAAGCAGTAATAGGCGCCACAATGGTGGAAAAGTCTCGTATAAACTTTCGGTAATAGTTGGCGAACCCTAAGAACCTCTGGACCCCTTTGAGGGTTAAGGGTACCGGCCAATTTTGGATTGCTTGTAGTTTCTCAGGATCCATCTCTAGTCCGGAACCGGACACAATGTACCCTAGAAACGGAATGGACTTGACTTCAAAGACGCATTTTTCTAATTTGCAATAGAGATGATTGACACGGAGACGGGACAGAACCTCTTTAACCCAAAAACGATGTTCCTCTAAATCGTTGGCAAAAATGAGGATATCGTCTAGATAGACCACGACATGACGGTATAGAATGTCTCTGAAGATCTCATTGACAAAATGCTGGAAGACAGCTGGAGCATTGCTCAATCCGAAGGGCATGACGAGGTACTCATAATGTCCGTCACGGGTGTTAAAGGCGGTCTTCCACTCGTCACCCTCACGGATCCGGATGAGATTGTATGCACCTCGCAAGTCCAGCTTTGTAAAGATGGTAGCTCCGCTAACTCTGTCAAAGAGCTCAGTAATCAGGGGTAAAGGATAACGGTTCTTGATGGTAATGTCGTTCAAACCTCTGTAGTCGATGCACGGCCGCAGACCACCATCTTTCTTTTTTACAAAAAAGAAGCCTGCGCCGGCTGGAGAAGAAGAAGGTCGAATGAACCCCTTTGCTAGGTTCTCTTTAATATATTCCTCCATAGAATGCGTCTCAGGCAGAGACAACGGATAAGTTCGGCCTCGAGGTGGAACCTTCCCTGGAACGAGATCAATCGGACAGTCCCATTCTCTATGAGGAGGAAGGATATCAGCAGAAGCTTTACTGAACACATCCGTGAAATCTTGATATGGAGGAGGTGGAACATCAGACGACCTGGGGGAGGAAGAACAGACAGGCAATACTTTAAACAAACATGTCTCAGCACAGGAGGAACCCCATGCCAGGATTTGCGTAGTCGTCCAATCAATTGTAGGATTGTGAAGACGGAGCCATGGAAGGCCCAGGACCACAGGATGTGTGGCTCTTGGAATCACTAAAAAAGAAATAAGTTCGGAATGAAGAACTCCCACTCTCAGACGAACTGGTAGAGTCCTTAAAGAAATAACTGCATCAAAAATTTTGCTGCCATCCACGGCAGTTAAAGAAATGGACGAAGGAAGTCTCTCGGTGGGTAGGGACCACCGTTTAACATAGGCTTCGGTAATAAAGTTCCCAGCTGCTCCGGAATCAAGGAGGGCAATGATGTTCCGATAACGTTGAGCAACTTGAAGCGAGACTGGGAGATTACAATCTTGAGGAGATGGAGAGGAGATCATTACTCCTAGCCGGCCCTCTCCTTGGCGAGCTAGGATTTGGAGTTTCCCGGACGTTTGGGACAGGCATTAATGGTGTGAGACGGAGCTGCACAATAGAGACAGAGAAACTCGGAGAGACGTCTTCGGCGCTCAGCAGGAGTTAAACGGGAACGGCCAAGTTGCATGGGCTCATCTTTAGATGGTGACAGTTGACGAGGAGGAGGAGCAGAAGATTTTGGAGCAGATGATCTTCCACGCTCAGTTGCTCTCTCTCTGAAACGTAAATCAACTTTCGTGCAGAGTGAGATTAGCTCATCTAACTTAGAAGGTAAGTCTCTGGTAGCTAACTCATCTTTAATACGCTCAGATAAGCCATGCCAGAATGCAGCATACAGGGCCTCGTCGTTCCATGCCAGTTCGGATGCCAGGATCTGGAACTGTATCAGATATTGTCCTACAGTACGTGACCCCTGGCGTAAACGGAGAATCTCGGATGAAGCTGAGGTTACCCGGCCTGGCTCGTCGAAGATGCGCCTGAATGTTGACACGAAGGCAGTGTAGGAAGATAGCAGGGTGTCGGACCTCTCCCATAACGGTGATGCCCAATCAAGGGCTGAGCCACTGAGAAGAGAAATAATGTAGGCAATTTTTGTACGGTCACTGGGAAAATTGCCAGGTTGTAGCTCAAACTGAATCTCACACTGGTTGAGAAATCCCCTGCAGAATCTTGGAGATCCGTCAAATTTTGCTGGCGTTGGAAGATGAAGACGTGGAGCAGAAATGGGTAAGGTGGGTGGGGTTATAGCTGGAGTCACTGTGGTTGACGCACCAGATGCGCCTGATCCACGGAGAGTTGTCTGAATCCCATCCAGCCGAGTAGAGAGATCCTGGAGACAGCGGATGATGTGGCCCTGTGCAGCCTCCTGATGTTCTAGTCGGGCTGCCAGTTCTTGCATCGGCCTGGCCGCTTGATCCTGGTCTCCGGCTGGATTCATTAGGTCAGTGCTTACTGTCACAACTGAGGGCCTGAGCTGACGGGAGGCAGCCTCAGTTGTAGGGGCTGAGATGTACCGGAACCTGGGAGGTTGTATCAGACCCCTGGACATGTAAGTAACATGAATAATAACTGCCCGAAGGCGTGACCACGACAACTTGGATAAAAGTCAATGATGTTTATTATGACAACTCCGCAACACAGCAGCAGTAAAAGAAAACGTAAAAATCAGCAAAGAATAAATACAGTTCCTGGGTACTACAGGATGGCAGGAGCCACAGGGCACTGGTAGTGTGAGATAGTTCTTATGATCTTCTAGATGGAAAGTCCTTACCAGGCCCGACTGTAGCAACGGAGACAACCCAGGTCTGTGCCAGCTGGTGTTCCAGGAAAAGCTGGGCTGCTGAAGACAAAACAGCTGCTGTGGATACTGGCTGGAACCAGACTGTTGTTAGCACGGAGTGGATACTGGCTGGAACCAGTTAAATAATAAATGAACTTGGGAGCGATGAAATATGAACTGAAATGTAGAACTTGAGAGCGGAGAAATAATAATACCGGTGGAGAGTGGTAAAGTGTAGAAAGGACACCGGCCCTTTAAGGGTAGCTGTACTCTGCTGGAAGCTGAGCTGGAAGCAGGTAATGTTGTAACTGGAAACAGATGAATCCACAATGGATTGGAGAGTCAGGCTACACCGCAGGTGGAATGCTGGTGCGGGTCTCTATGGTGGAAGTCTTGAGACAGGAGCTGGAACCTGGAAGACAATCACAGGAGAGAGACAAACAGGAACTAGGTTTGACAACCAAAGCACTGACGCCTTCCTTGCTCAGGCACAGTGTATTTATACCTGCAGCAAGGAAGGGATTGGCTAGGCAATTATGCAGATTATCAATACTGAGAACAGATTGGTGGAAATGATCAGCTGACAGAATCCAAGATGGCTGCGCCCATGCAGACACTTGGAGGGAAGTTTGGTTTGTAATCCATGTGGAAATGAAAACAGTAATGGCGGCGCTGGCCACCGGAGACAGGAGGCGCCAGGCTGACAGATGCACATCCAACCACGCGGACACAGCGGAGGCCGCGGCTGACGTAATCGCCACTCAGACACTCTGCATGCAGAAGTTCAGGGACGGCGGCGGAGGCCGCGGGAGACGCCATGCCAGGTGTAATATGGCGTTTACTGTGACAGCGTCCCAGAGTGACAGGAGAGGATACAGGAATGTACACATCAGGATAACAGATGGGATCCGGTCCTGGAGCGCTGAGCCAGCCTTAGGAGGCATCTGATGGGTAAGAAATGGCGTCCAGATACCCGGATCGTGACACTACCCGGGTATCGGTTCATCAGTGTATCCGCCTTCTGTGGAAGATGGTTGCCGCCTAAGAGGCTCTGCAGTACGGCAGGTTTCATGCTCGACCTTTTCAGCTGGATCTCTAGGACCAGTGGTCGGGCTCTCACCTACACATGCACAAGAGGATACGCCTGTCTCCGAGAGCCAGGATTTCACTCCTCTGGTGGCTACAACTTCCTCACCTTCTGGAAGGCCGAAGGTTCGGAATTCAGGACTGGACCCTTTTAACCACAGATGCAATGGAAACAAAAAGTTTAGAGTACTTGAAATGTGCGCAAGGCAGCTTTAACCGATGTAAATTGTCTGGCAGGATGCCACCCCACCCCACAGAAACAGAAATTGGACAAAGAAAAGACAATTTTTTTCAGTATAAGCGCCACAGTATAAAAATAAAAATAAAATTAATATGACATATACGTCCGTTGAAGATGTTCGATATGTTGATCCTCAATTGCTCAACGAATGTTCTCAATTGATGTAGTTAATATCCAGTGGTTTTATATGAAAGCAGAAAAAAGCAAACATACAATGTGTAGTATTGTTTTATGCAATATTTTCTTTTTATATATAGAGCTGTCCTTATCCCATCAGAGTAAAAGAAGACGATAGCATAAATAGGGGATCTGTATGAGGTGCGTACCCCAACTCACACTAGGAAGAACGAATGTGTGCACAAAAAGGTTTCTTTAGAATTCTTCACCCTCTCTGTGTGTCCTTCACCATATAGTATGCATGGAAGAGCATACCTAAACTCACTTTAAAGTGTGAATGAGTCAAGTATATAAAGGTATCTTTCTCCTATATTGCTGTATCAAAAAAGGTGCATACCACATTCACAAGAAAGAAAGTGAAGATGTTCCTATCAAGTTATCTTTTGAATCAACAACCATTTCAGACTTCAGGAAACCAATGCGCAGTTTGACAGTTCCAAATCAAAAAAGTAAAAATGGTGCCAATCAATCCATTAAAAAAAAAAAAAGTTTAATTTATACAAAATCCCATAGTTGGGAAGAAAACACGTACATAGATAAACGACAATCACTCCTTAGAAGGAGAATCAAGTTAAAACATAATTCGCACCAACAAAAGAATATGTTAAAAAATCCAAATTTCATAAAGTGCAATAGATGATGAAAAATACCTCAAAGGCTGGCTTTTTGGAGTTGAAAGAGGTTGCACAGTGCCCAGTATTGTCGACGCATTTCGGCTCAACAGGAGCCTTCCTCAAGACATGTGGGCACTGTGCAACCCCATGCTATTTATCTGGGCACTGGCCAATGAGGTATACAGGAAATGACCTCACACTTATATAATCAATTAATAAAAGTATTGAGAGAATTGTACATTCTTATGTTCTGGATTGGAAGATCATTTCCAAAAAGCCAGCGTGTTGTACAATAACTGAAATTTGATGAACATTAAGCTGAGTAATACGTCATCTGACAGGAAGCAGGCTCATAAGGTGTGAGCTGATATAAGTATTCCCCCATAAACTTGTACCTATAGAGGAGGTTCCGCTATGCTAACACACTCCCACAAGCTCGGAGGTGTCAGCACACTGCGCCCGCCTCTGCTCCGTCGTGGCGCATGTATGCGTTCCACGGCGCGTACATGCGTTCCACGGCTTGTTTCCGGGAACGGACTCTTAGTGGTGACGCAATTTGCGTTCCACCACCGAGTCTGTGCGTTCCACATGCGACTTCCGTGTTGGGAAAAAGAAGACCGCTGTGTTCAGCGGTGCTTATCCCCAACAACATAAAAGGGAACAATTAAAAAACCTTCTAATGGACTTTACCATGGTTACCATAACATTACATAGACATAATTCCAAAAATGCACAAAAATATCTAATAAATAACATAAACGTATGAAGAAATATACATAAAGAATATATAAAAATAGGTGATCATGTCGATGTGTTGCCCGAGAACGGGCATCCACCGGGCGCCACCCCTATCCAGAAGGATGTATAACCTGAAAGGTGCAGAACAATGGAACAATTAAATCTTTCAAGTTCTTTCTTCTATAGAGATGTCCATGGACATCTCTATAGAAGAAAGAACTTGAAAGATTTCAAGATTTCAAGGTTATTTATTAGATGTTTTTGTGCATTTTTGGAATTATGTCTATGTAATGTTATGGTAACCATGGTAAAGTCCATTAGAAGGTTTTTTTAATTGTTCCCTTTTATGTTGTTGGGGATAAGCACTGCTGAACACAGCGGTCTTCTTTTCCCCAACACGGAAGTCGCATGTGGAACGCACAGACCCGGTGGTGGAACGCAAATCGCGTCACCACTAAGAGTCCGTTCCCGGAAACAAGCCGTGGAACGCATGTACGCGCCGTGGAACGCATACATGCGCCACGACGGAGCAGAGGCGGGCGCAGTGTGCTGACACCTCCGAGCTTGTGGGAGTGTGTTAGCATAGCGGAACCCCCTCTATAGGTACAAGTTTATGGGGGAATACTTATATCAGCTCACACCTTATGAGCCTGCTTCCTGTCAGATGACGTATTACTCAGCTTAATATTCATCAAATTTCAGTTATTGTACAACACGCTGGCTTTTTGGAAATGATCTTCCAATCCAGAACATAAGAATTTACAATTCTCTCAATACTTTTATTAATTGATTATATAAGTGTGAGGTCATTTCCTGTATACCTCATTGGCCAGTGCCCAGATAAATAGCATGGGGTTGCACAGTGCCCACATGTCTTGAGGAAGGCTCCTGTTGAGCCGAAACGCGTCGACAATACTGGGCACTGTGCAACCTCTTTCATCTCCAAAAAGCCAGCCTTTGAGGTATTTTTCATCATCTATTGCACTTTATGAAATTTGGATTTTTTAACATATTTTTTTTGTTGGTGCGAATTATGTTTTAACTTGATTCTCCTTCTAAGGAGTGATTGTCGTTTATCTATGTACGTGTTTTTCTTCCCAACTATGGGATTTTGTATAAATTAAACTTTTTTTTTTTTTTAAATGGATTGATTGGCACCATTTTTACTTTTTTGATTTGGAACTGTCAAACTGCGCATTGGTTTCCTGAAGTCTGAAATGGTTGTGGATTCAAAAGATACCTTGATAGGAACATCTTCACTTTCTTTCTTGTGAATGTGGTATGCACCTTTTTTGATACAGCAATATAGGAGAAAGATACCTTTATATACTTGACTCATTCACACTTTAAAGTGAGTTTAGGTATGCTCTTCCATGCATACTATATGGTGAAGGACACACAGAGAGGGTGAAGAAATCTAAAGAAACCTTTTTGTGCACACATTCCTTCTTCCTAGTGTGAGTTGGGGTACGCACCTCATACAGATCCCCTATTTATGCTATCGTCTTCTTTTACTCTGATGGGATAAGGACAGCTCTATATATAAAAAGAAAATAATGCATAAAACAATACTACACATTGTATGTTTGCTTTTTTCTGCTTTCATATAAAACCACTGGATATTAACTACATCAATTGAGAACATTTGTTGAGCAATTGAGGATCAACATATCGAACATCTTCAAAGGACGTATATGTCATATTCATTTTATTTTTATTTTTATACTGTGGCGCTTATACTGAAAAAAATTGTCTTTTCTTTGTCCAACCACAGATGCAAGTCTAAGAGGTTGGGGAGCAGTCGCTCTAGGGGAAACCTTCCTAGCAAGGTGGTCGAATCAAGAATCTCTTCTCCCAATAGACATCCTGGAGCTAAGGGCCGTGTACAACGCCCTTCTGCAAGCAGCACACCTTCTACAGGATCGGACTGTTCAGGTGCAGTCGGACAACGTGACCACAGTGGCCTACATAAACCGACAAGGCGGAACGAAGAGCAGGGCTGCCATGTCAGAGGTGTCAAGAATCCTCCTCTGGGCAGAAAGGCACGCTGTAGCAATGTCGGCAATCTTCATTCCGGGAGTAGACAACTGGGAAGCAGACTTCCTCAGCAGACACGATCTCCATCCAGGGGAGTGGGGCCTCCATCCTGAGGTGTTCGAGGAGGTAACTGGTTGGTGGGGGGTCCTCACATAGACATGATGGCCTCCCGCCTCAACAAGAAGCTGGGGAGGTACTGTTCCAGGTCAAGAGACCTGCAGGCAGTGACAGTGGACGCACTGGTAACACTGTGGGTGTTCAAGTCAGTGTATGTGTTCCCTCCACTTCCTCTGATTCCAAAGGTTCTTCAGCTGGTAAGAAAAACAAAGGTTCTGGCAATCCTCATTGCTCCAGACTGGCCAAGGAGGGCTTGGTATGCGGATCTGCTGGATCTTCTGCTGGAAGATCCAAGGCCCTTACCTCTTCGGGAGGATCTGCTGCTGCAGTGGTCGTTCGCCTATCAAGACTTACCACTGCTACGTTTGACGGCATGGCGGTTGAACGCCAGATCTTAGCTCAGAAAGGTATTCCGAGTGAGGTCATTCCTACCCTGATTCAGGCTAGGAAGAGGGTGACGTCTAAACATTACCACCGTATTTGGAAGAAATATGTTTCTTGGTACAAAGCCAGGAAATTTCCTGTGGTGGAGTTTCAACTTGGACGGTTTCTCTTTTTCCTGCAAGCGGGAGTGGATATGGGCCTGAGATTGGGATCCATCAAGGTCCAAATCTCTGCTTTGTCCATTTTCTTTCAAAAACAATTGGCTGTCCTCCCTGAGGTTCATACCTTTTTGAAAGGGGTTCTGCACATCCAACCTCCTTTTGTGGCACCAACGGCACCCTGGGATCTAGATGTGGTATTTCAGTTCCTACAATCAGCATGGTTTGAGCCTCTACTGGAGGCTGACATCAAGTTTCTCACGTGGAAGGCGGTTACTCTGTGGGCCTTGGCTTCTGCCTGACGCGTGTCGGAATTGGGGGCTTTATCTTGCAAAAGTCCTTATCTGATCTTTCATGAAGACAGGGCGGAACTTAGGACTCGTCCGCAGTTCCTGCCTAAGGTTGTATCGACTTTCCATATCAACCAAACTATTGTGGTGCCAGTGGCTACTGACTCCTCAATTGCTTCAAAGGCCTTGGATGTTGTACGGGCTTTGAAGATCTATGTGAAGAGAACTGCTCGTCATAGGAAATCTGACCCTCTATTTGTCCTCTACGATCCCAAGAAAATTGGGTGTCCTGCTTCTAGGCAGTCGATTTCGCACTGGATCAGGTTCACTATCCAGCATGCATATTCTAAGGCAGGATTGGCGTGACCGAAATCAGTTGATGCCCAGGGCTCCTGCTCGGGGTGTCTCGGCCTTACAGCTTTGCCGAGCTGCTACTTGGTCTGGTTCAAACACGTTTGCCAAGTTTTACAAGTTCGATACTCTGGCCTCTGATGACCTCAAGTTTGGTCAGGCAGTATTGCAGGAGCCTCCGCGCTCTCCCTCCCGTACTGGGAGCTTTGGTACATCCCCATGGTACTAATATGGACCCCAGCATCCTCTAGGACGTAAGAGAAAATAGGATTTTAATTACCTGCCGGTAAATGCATTTCTCGTAGTCCATAGAGGATGCTGGGCGCCCGCCCAGCGCTTCGTTTTCCTGCATTGGTTTATAGTTCGGTACTACCTGGTTCCTAGGTAAGTTCTGCGTTGTTTACTGTTTCAGTACTGTTCCAGATGTTGCTAAAGTTTCCGGCATGTTTGCCGGATTTGCCTGTTGTGTGAGCTGGTATGAATCTTGCCACTATCTATGTAATTCCTTCTCTCGAAGTATGTCGTCTCCTCGGGCACAGTTTCTAGACTGAGTCTTGTAGGAGGGGCATAGAGGGAGGAGCCAGCCCACACTATTAAACTCTTAAAGTGCCAGTGGCTCCTGGTGGACCCGTCTATACCCCATGGCACTAATATGGCCCCAGCATCCTCTACGGACTACGAGAAATGGATTTACCGGCAGGTAATTAAAATCCCATTTTTCTTTATTTATTCCTCATCGAAACCTGCCACTCTCCAGCTGTTGAGGAACTATAAATCCCAGCATATCCTACCCATCAAAGGGTTGGCTGTCTTCCTACCTCTCTGACCGGTCATTCTCTGTATCCTCTCATGACTCCACCTCCCCCTCACTTCCACTAACTGTAGGTGTACCCCAAGGTTCTGTCCTTGGTCCTCTTCTCTTCTCTCTCTATACATCCTCACTAGGTAAGCTCATTAGCTCTTTTGGTTTCCAATATCATCTCTATGCTGATGACACTCAAATCTATCTTTCCTCTCCAGACCTCTCCTTAACTCTCCTCACTCGTATCTCCAACTGTCTCTCTACTATCTCTGTTTGGATGTCCCAGCACTTTCTTATACTTAAGATGTCTAAGACTGAGCTGATCATCTTCCCTCCCTCCCGCATAACCTCACCTCCTACAATCTCATTATCTATTGATGGCACTACTATCTCCTCTAGCCCCCAAGTGCGCTGTCTTGGAGTAATCCTTGACTCCTCCCTCTCCTTCAAACCACACATTCAGCACCTCTCACAAACCTGCCGTTTTCATCTAAAAAATATTTCCAGGATCAGACCCTTTCTGACTCAGGATGCTACTAAGACCCTTATCCACTCACTGGTCATCTCCAGACTGGACTACTGTAATCTCCTCCTGACTGGCATTCCTGACAAATACCTCTCTCCACTCCAATCTATCCTCAATGCTGCTGCCCGGCTCATTTTCCTCACCAAACGCACTACGTCCACCTCTCCTCTCTTACTAGACCTTCACTGGCTCCCCTTCCCTTTCAGAATCCATTTCAAGCTTCTCACACTCACTTACAAAGCCCTCACCCACTCCTCTCCCATATATATCTCTGACCTTATCTCCCTTTACACTCCCACCCGTCCTCTTCGCTCTGCTAATGCACGCCGACTCTCCTGCCTACGGATTACTTCCTCCCACTCCTACCTCCAAGATTTTTCACGTGCTGCTCAAATTCTCTGGAATTCCCTACCTCTCCCCCTCAGACTCTCCACCTCTCTACAAAACTTCAAAGGGGCTCTCAAGACCCACTTCTTCACCAAACCCAGGCAAATCTCATCCTAACCCTCTGTTCCACGCTCTCTATGTACCCCATCTGTGTCACCCCTGTCTGTCTACCCCTCCCCTTTAGAATGTAAGCTCTCACGAGCAGGGCCCTCTTCCCTCATGTGCTCATCCTTTGTCTTACTTTAATAATCTTCAACTGTACCAAATCCAGCAGTCTTCTGCCACCTGATACTTATTCCAGTGTCATCTACTGATGTAACTATGTTCATTTACCCTGTACTTGTCCTATATTGTCATCAACTGTGAGTTGCTGTTTTCCTGTTTGATTATTTATGTACTCTGTAATTGGGCGCTGCGGAACCCTTGTGGTGCCATATAAATAAAGGATAATCATAATAATAATAACTACAATTTCCAGCAAAACTTGCCATCCGGAGATGATGATGGAAACCTCACAATAAAAACAGCAGAAGTTTTTAATGAGCACAGATGTAATTAAGCCACCACATCGATTATACATCACGCCCCTTCTACAGTGCCAAACTGTTTTTTTATTTTTTATTTTACCGTGCCTTGCCCCTAATTCATTAAGTTATGTCACCTAAAGCTGTTACAATGCACTACTCTCATGTTTTACACTTTTAGAATGGGTTTGTGAAAAGGGAGTGTGTGCGGGGGAAATGGGTGTGGTCACATCACAATGGGTGTGGTCACAGAGAGGAGGCGTGTCTTGCACTTCTGATGCATGGGATGCTCCTAGCCCGCCCCCCTTGCTCTGAAACCTCCCCTGCAGTGACAGCAGAACAACATGCTGCCCATCTGGATTCTGGACCACACCTGGCCCTGACCAATTTGGTGCTCTAGGCAGAATTTTAGCTTGTGCCCCTTAAATGAAGTATACTTACCGACTTTGCTGCCCCCTCCTCCAGGAGGAGCGCATTGGGGACGTGGCTGGCACACAGGTGGGCTGTCCGGGGGTGTGATGGCACGATTGCGTCATCATGGCTCCGACCCCCTTTACAGTGACGGGAAAACGGACACTGTATAACGGGGGAGGGGCTACAATGACGCGATTCAGCACCAATCACATCATTGGGTCCCCATCGGCCCACCCATTTGTGGGTGGCCACAGGAGGGTGTGGGGGTCTGGAGGGGGATGCGGGAGACTTGCCTGCCTTTTCGGGGGACCCGGGAGCACCATGTGATTGATTGGAGCCTCCTGTCCGTTCCGGCAGGGTAGGCAAGTATGAAATGAAGTGGGAGCGATGCCCAGATAAATGGTGCCCTAGGCATTGCCTGAATGGCCTATGCCCAGAGCTGGGTCTGGTCTGAACAAATTGGTCAAGATGACAGGACAGGCTCAAATCGGTCCCATCCTGTCTAAACTGCAAACATTTGGGAAAGTTGGACCACCTGCTCTCTCAGGCCCCCTCCGTGTGTATATGCATAGTGCCACGTACTGTATGTGCAGTCTGCAATTGACTTCTATGGTGCGTGTGCAGTTTGCACATATCCACCAGATGTATGCTAGGACATTATAATGTCTCAGTAGCTGTAGCCGTGTCCTGTACATATACTGTTAGTGGCGCCCTCTGCTGGAAGGAATCTGTAATAGTGTCTGACAGGTGTAGATCCAATGCACCTCCTCAATGAGGCTGATCGACTGACAACCAGTCAGGACTGGTCTCATTTCCAGCAGAAATCCTCAGTAATATTATTTACTGAGCCCCCACTGATGTATTAATGTGGGGAGAGTGGTCAGTATAAACACCCCCTCCCTAAACTGAATTCTAGAAAACTCTATTAGCGAATCAAACAGTATCTGAGATTTTACATTTTGCAAGACATTGGGGGGTATTCAGTAGACAATGCCCCCGCCTGACCCCGCAATGCGCACACGCAGGACCCGCGCTGCGCGTTCCGGGGAGATGCAATCGTATCTCACTGATGCCAAAGCCCCTGCCTAAATGAAAGGGAGACACGTTTGCGGGATGGTCTAGGGCGGCGATGCGGCAACGAAAGCTGAATAGGGTCCATAGCATGAGTCAAGCATAAGAAACACTGCACACAGTAATAAGCAGTATACAACAAACATATCCCGGCACACTTCCAGGGGCATCCACTACAGTATACAGACATTCGTATCACTGAGAGTTTGGGTAAAATACAAACACGTACATGATGCTTGGATATTAATGTCAATGAGATACAATTAAGAACAAAGATGGTCATTCCGAGTTGATCGCTAGCAGCATCCGTTCGCTGTGCAGCGATGAGGCAAAAAATGGCACTTCTGCGCATGCGTATGCGGCGCAGTGCGCACATGCTGCGTATCATTACAACGAACGATGTAGTTTCACACAAGGTCTAGGGAAGCTTTTCAGTCGCACTGGTGGCCGCAGAGTGATTGACATGAAGTGGGCGTTTCTGGGTGGCAACTGACCGTTTTCAGGGAGTGTTCGGAAAAACGCAGGCGTGCCAGGAAAAACGCAAGCGTGGCTGGGCGAACGCAGGGCGTGTTTGTGACGTCAAATCAGGAACTGAATGGTCTGAAGTGATCGCAAGCGCTGAGTAGGTTTGAAGCTACTCTGAAACTGCACAAAATTATTTTGTAGCCGCTCTGCGATCCTTTCATTCACACTTCTGCTGAGCTAAAATACACTCCCAGTGGGCGGCGGCATAGCGTTTGCACGGCTGCTAAAAACTGCTAGCGAGAGATCAACTCGGAATGACCACCAAAGGCAAAAGAAAAGGGTGCCTGGCACTCCTCCGTTGGGCAACGTAATGCGAAGCTCACCCTGAACAGAAGGATGGTCGTTTTGTACCACTGGGTCTGACGCTTGCTATTATAAATCTGGGATTGCGTTGAGGTCGGCAAAGTTGCAATAAAACTTCACCGTGTATCAAAAAAGGAAGAGAGAGGCTTTCTCCTCATCATAGCATCTGAGAGACCAGCGACGGCAAGCTGCGTCTCCTAAATTCTGGTGCTGTCATATCAGGGTGCTGCTGATGTCATCTAGTAATGGATACTATATCTGGTTGATCTCAAACTACTGGGTGTCATCTTAGCCTTTAGTTTGATCCAATGGCTATGGAATCTTGGGTTCTTCCCTGTCCACAGATAAGGTCGGATTCTGAGTTGGACGCAAGTGGCAATGCGAATAAAGCGTTCCGTGCGCAACGAGATAGCAGCTAGTGATATGGGGGTCTATTTACTAATGCTGGCCATACATCTAAAGGTTTATTGTCCAATCGGGCTGGTTGGAATGAAAATCTGGTAATGTATGGGAGCAAATGACAGTGGACCATTAGCTCCGAAATTCCGGAAAACTGACAAAACGGTCGTTCAGACACATTGGTTAAATCGAATGGGTTTAACCAATTTGTCCGATTGACCATTTTTGTCGGTTTTATGATGGACGGAGATAAAGTACCAGCCAATCAGCTCCCAACTGTCATTTTTCAAACACAGCCTGTGACATGGCAGTTAGGGAGCTGATTGGCTGGTCACATCACTCTTTATCCGTCTCCACTTTATTTCTTGTTAAGGCTTAATACATTTGGGCCTATATCTCTCTCTACTTTATCTCTCTCCAGAAATAAACTTATGGCGTTTTTATGGAAACACCTCTCAACCTACAGTAAATCAGCACAAACATCCAGATTGCGGGCCCGCAGGCAGTCCCCTAAAATCAGACACTCCCGCCGAAATCGGCACAGTTGGGAAATATACAGTGTAAGGTTTGTGTGAACACCTGAACCTGGCTACTTGTGATATTAACCTATTTGCCGTAGAGCTTAATATGCCAAATGGTACTCAGTGTTCCATGCCTTACGCCATAGTAGTGGAACATCTCGCAACGGGGACTCGCAATCATCCTCCCGCATTCCGCACGCTTCTTAGTGAAAGAGGCGGGATGTGACAGAATAGCATCATACTGGCCACACCCTTTTCATAGACCCACAATTTGTGGCACTATGCTGTGTATGTGTACCCCAATTGGTAACTAAACATGCCAGGCCTGACCTATAGGCCTATAGCCATCTGCCACCCTTTGTGTCCAGCACATGCTGTACTTTGCGACCACACAGACTCGCTGACAATGCACGTAGCGCACATTCACATGTATAAACACCTGCGAAATAGCCGACAAGGTAAGATCAGTTCATGGAGAGCGCCGGAGATAGCCGTCAATGCTGGGTAGGGATTTCAGGATGTTTGGTCGTAAATAATAGGATAAGCTGGCGGAATAAGGGAAATCTGTTTATATGCTTAGATTTCCACCTGAAAATATTAAAACAATAATTTCACATAATCATATTAACATTTAGGACATATAACTTATATACAAATGGCATATTTGTCCAATTTAACTACCATTCATGCTAACTGATGCAGGTCGCTATTATTTAGAAAAATGCACATTAATACGGATTGCATTTAAGCACAGTCAGCTCTCTGCTGGTTATTCTGCATAAGCGATTGCGCGGCAGAATGCGCTGGAACCGGCGAGGGAGCACCCTGGTGCCGTGAACAATTGTATCCCTGTTCCACAGCCATTGCAGCTGTGGTAATACGGAGCCAGGGAACATATTTGTGCTGTAACATCATTTTCCCCGATCATCTCGCCCAGATCTGGGATATCTGCAGAGGAATGTGCTGCAGTTAGATTCAGCTAGTTAAGGGGTTGGCAGCCTCCGGCTCTCCAGCTGCTCCTGAACCCCTTCTCCCATGATGCTCAGCCAGCCTGCGGAGACGTATCGTGGAAAGCCTTGGAATGCATGCTTGCCAAACCCTGACGCATTTGTGCAGGGTGATACCAGAGCAGCTCATTCACCCTGTATGTTATCAGGAGTGCTCAGTATTTTAGCAAAGGTTACTGTAACCAGGGCGGGAATAAGGGCCACACGAGCCTGGGCATGAAAATATTCAATATGTCCTATTGTAAGAAGGGGTAGAGGTGTGGCTAGTCTGGTGTGGGTGTGACCATTGCTGTGTGGGTGTAGCCAGTGCTGCATGGGCGTGTACAACCTAGGGATGGCCATCGGTGGGTTAATCATCAATGGTCGTCATCGATGGTACCATGTGACCTGCTAAATTATAACATTATATGCGCTTTTCTTCTGTTTCGCCAGATGAGATTCTCACCATGAGAACAAATGTGATCCTTGTATATAGACATCCCTTTGCTCTGCACGTTTGCTGTACCTGCATTGCATTAATAAATAGCCTTTTGGGATGTGTTTGATAAGTGGGAATGTATCACCAGTGAACCAGCGGAAAAAGTGCAGCCTGACGTCCCTGATGATAATGAAAGAGTTAACCTATTTGGAGTATTCATTTGTTTTTGGCTCCAGTTGGTTTAAAAATGTCCGGAAGCACTAAATAAAACAACCGGCCATATTTACATATCACTCATCAATAACGTTTCATCATCAAAGCATTAATTATTTATATGCTTCCCGCAGTATTTACTGGTAGAGGACACACAGAGGTGATGACAGCGGGATCCGGTCTGAAGATCGACAGTGTCTAGGTCGACAATGTTTAGGTCGACCACTATAGGTTGACAGTCACTAGGTCGACATGGATGGAAGGTCGACATGTGCTAGGTCGACAGGTCTAAAGGTCGACATGAGTTTTTTTTTTTTTAAATCTTTTTTTGAATTTTTTCATACTTAACGATCCACGTGGACTACGATTGGAACGGTAAAGTGTGCTGAGCGAAGCGGTAGCACCATGCGAGGGGACGCGGTGCACTAATTTGGGATCCCGGTCACTCTATGAAGAAAACAACACAAAAAAAAATCCTCATGTCGACCTTTGGACCTGTCGACCTAACACATGTCGACCTATAAACCCTGTCGACCTTCCATCCATGTCGACCTAGTGACTGTCGACCTATAGTGGTCGACCTAAACATTGTTCACCTAGACACTGTCGATTTGATGAACCACACCCGATGACAGCACAGTTGACATCTATCCGTAATATGCATTAAGATTCAATGATTTGCCCCTGGAAACGTTCCTATCTTTCAATAGGCTGCCGACTGGCGGCAGAATAAAAGGGCACTTTTTGAGCATTTTCCATGTCACTCTTGTAATCTATTCTTATTATTTAGGCTGCAAATTATTATTTATTGCAGAGAAGCGTCTAAGATGCAAAATACGTAAAATACAAAAACACGCACTAGAATAAAAATCGATACAAATGACGTGATGGTTTGCATACATCTCCGATGGTGAGAGATCTGCCCATGTGCAGACCTCGTTCTGCGAGATGCCATGCAGTACCCAAAAAGCTGCAGCGTGATTGACATGTCGCGGCCATTTGGGGGAGGAGCAGGGGGCGGCGACGGGCAGAGTTGGAGAAAGTCTGGGCGTTCCAAAGCCAATGCCAGTGTCCGGCTTCACTGTCTTCAGCTGCATGAATTTCCGATCAGATGACCGACGTTCATGCAGCTGAGGGGGCGTTACAGAACTAGACAGTGTCTTCTTGTACACGTCTGATATTCTTACATTAGATTAGATTATGGAGAAACATTTTCCACTATACTGTACACAATAAGGGGCTGATTCTAACCCCTACGCAAAGTGGCTGTAGCTGCAAGTAACCGCGGAAGCCAGAATGACTACCTATTGCTAGTACTCCAATCCGTACGGCTAATGTTGATTTTATGACGACGCCCATGACACTCCCACAAGACATGGCTGTTCCGTGCGCATTGCTGCTACCCCCAAGACACAGATCCATCTGGGTTCTGTATGAACATACGCCAAAATGTTTAAATGTGCTTCTGCGCAAACGGTGTATTCAAAAGCTCGCCATTCACACCCGAGCACATAGAACTTTCCGACTCAGAATCACGCCATGACCCTGGACACATACTAGGAGATTGCAGATAACTGGCTCAACCGGTATTTTACCGTATTAAATATAAAATACTTTTACTGACATACAAGGCTACTAACCAAACTGCACCATCATACATCTCTTCACTCATCTCAAAATATCTCCCAACCCGACCTCTCCGTTCTGCACGAGATCTGCGTCTCTCATCCACACGTATTACTTGTTCACACTCAAAATTACAGGAGTTTATCCGGGCTTCACCCACTCTGTGGAATGCCCTCCCACGCACAATAAGACTCTCCTCTAGTCTCCAAACCTTTAAACGTTCCCTAAAAACTCACCTCTTCAGACAAGCCTATCAAATTCCAGACCCACCGGCATAAACCTTCAATGCTTCCCTATCTAATTACATCCTCTCTGTACAGTACACATAACATCACATATCTTGTCTTTCTTTACTCTCACACCCTCCTGACACTTGGCCAACATTGCGGGGTGATCATATCATACAACCCATTAATAACCTAGCAATCTGGTGGACCATTATGCAATAGGTAGCATATATCCTTGTGTATCAATGCCTATTCCCCTATAGATTGTAAGCTTGTGAGCAGGGCCTTCCTACCTCTATGTCTGTCTGTTTTTACCCAGTTTTGTTCTATTACGGTTGTTCTAATTGTAAAGCGCAACGGAATTTGCTGCGTTATATAAGAAACTGTTAACAAATAAATAAATAAACATCAGTGTGACTCCAGTCCTGAAATGAATTTGCTGGCTGATAGTAATTTGATGAAAAAAAAGAGTCAATCTGGCTAGGGGGTGAGCGCTATCCTGCTGTGGGCGGTGACCTCCCACCCGAAGGAACAGAATTCATGTGATTCAGAAATGATTCAGCTGCTTGGACCGAGCGCCGAATGGCTGTATCGCTATATCTTTTGACACCCACCTGTTGCTCGTTGCTGGAGCCAAGAGGGAGACAGATGGATGGATTGGTACATGAACCACACCCATTTCCAGTGTTACCACTCAGCCACCGGAGTACAGAACTGGGGCTGTTGAAAGGAATGCTTTTTCTAATCGAAATTACTACCTGATAAATACTGATTGCTTATTGGTTGAGTTACTGTATGTCTGATTAGTGAATAAGCCCCCTAGTACCATTAGTTAGTGTTACTTGTTTGCTTATCATGGTAGACCAAAGCAATTTTTTGCACAGGATAAACCTCACAAAATAAAGTGGCCAAGTGCAGTTGGGGGGAGTGTTGCGGCCTTCTGGGGCGCAAACGGTAAAATGCATCACTAAAACAGTGTAATAACTGGTGCCCACTCAAGGCCGATCTGTGACCATATGTCTATGAAGGCAAATGAAACCACTTACTATATCTGTTAGAGGTCTACTGAAACTGCGAGAAAAAATGACAGGAAATCACGATTGTTATTTTAAATAAAAGTAACAAAAGATGTTATTAGAAGATAAAGCAAGCAAAGGCTGGGCGGCTCTGTGGGCTGCACTCTGCTTCCCAGCGCTGTACGCCATGAGAAACCAGAGACGCGGGATGGATGCCAGGGCTCCTGGTGGAGGAAGTGAGTTTTACGAGCTGACCATTAACCTTTTCCTAGCCTGGGTTGCCCATGTTACTATAGGAATTAAGGACAATAGCTGACTGCAATTTACAGGTAGATGCACATACTGCAGATGTGGCCTGTAAATTATGCGGCATCAATTTCCGTCTGTGCCCATCTTATGGGCGAAATGTAATACAGCAGCTTCGGATGTAGCAAAAATTGCAGGGTTTTTTTCATGGAAAACCAACCGCTTTCATTTTTTGAGAGGTAGACGCGTATGTGCACAGAAAGTACACTGGAACATCGTGCAAAAAAGCATAATTATGTGCATATATGAGATGGACACAGTTCAAGGTTCATTTTTTTTGTCAGGAGTCAGTTAGCCTACCAGTATATTTTTGGATTGTGGGAGGAAACTGGAGTACCCACAGGAAACCCACGTAAGCACGGGGAGAATATACAAACTCCACACAGTTAGGGTCATGGTGGGAATTGAACCCATGACATCAGTGCTGTGAGGCAGTAATGCTAACCATTACACCAACCATACTTGCCGTAAATGCACTTGCCAGTGTTAGTAGAAAATGTTAAACCCGCAGTACCCTATTTGTACACAATATAATAAAGTGTCATATGCGTAATAATATTACATAGATAATCTTGTCTTTATGGTTTTATTAATAGAGGTGAAAGTTGCATTTTCAATATAAAATTAAATTAAAGCCAAAGTAAATGAAATACAAACACTTTTTGTTCTTCCCCTTTAACAATTCAATGGGAATCTCCTATTTTGAATGATCCAATTGGAAATGTCACTTATGTGATGTAAATAGACGGCTGGGACATCATATAATAAAACAGCTACTGACCGAAGAGGGCTCCACACATTGGGGGTCATTCCGAGTTGATCGCTAACTGCATTTGTTCGCAGCACAGCGATCAGGCTAAAAATCTGCAGTTCTGTGCATGCGTATGCTACAGGCACAACGAATGATGTAGTTTTGCACAGGGTCTAGCGATGCATTTCAGTGGCACTGCTGGCCGCAGAGTGATTGACATGAAGTGGGCGTTTCTGGGTGGCAACTGACCATTTTCAGGGAGTGTGCGGAAAAATGCAGGTGTGCCAGGAAAAACACAGGCGTGGCTGGGCGAACGCAGGGCGTGTTTGTGATGTCAAATCCGGAACTGAACAGTCTGAAGTGATCGCAAGCGCTGAGTAGGTTTTGAGCTACTCTGAAACTACACAAAAATTTTTTGTAGCCGCTCTGCAATCCCTTCGTTCGCACTTCTGCTAAGCTAAAATACACTCCCAGTGGGAGGCGGCATAGCGTTTGCACGGCTGCTAAAACTAGCTAGCGAGCGATCAACTCGGAATGACCCCCATAATCAGCCAATCAGAAGCAGCTAGACTTAGAAACTGAATTGTATGGTATGGCATTAGAATTCATACCAGTGTTTTACGAAATACAGCTGCTTCCTCACAGGAATTGATATACACAGGGACGATTTAAGAAAGGAGAGGGGCCCGTGTGCAGTGTCCATGCGGGCCCCTGCTCTCTCTCTCTGCAGCGCAGTTGCTAGTAGACTAGATTGTTCTACTGTTCAAATCTCCACGAAAATGGCCGCCACTCCATTTTCCCAGTGATTTGTGCAGCGCCGATGCGGGACTCCGGAGAGGTGAGTATACAAAGTGGGTCCTCCTGGACCCACTGACCCATCTGCGCAACACACACACTGCACCCATTATAGCTATGCCACCTATACATGATGAAGGGGTTGCAAGCGCAACGTGTTACCGTCTAACCTGCTACTTGATGCCGCCAGAATAAACAATGGCAATGCTTTGCCGCACATAGGGCCTGGCTATTATTTCTGCATTTCCAAGGCTGACTCGGGCATCCTGCAGCTCTCCACCTGTTGTGGAGCTTGAGGTGCCAGCGACACCATCCAGCCTCTGGCTGCCAGAGTTCCATGTTGAGGCACGGCTGACTAGAGCGGTAAATCGCCTCACCCCCTGGAAAGGGTTACAGACCAGTGTCGTTAGACCTGTCCACAGCAAATCACACGTGGGAGTCGGGCTCAGTTCTGCATTAGGAGGGATTTTCCAGCTGGAATGTGGGAGTGAAGCACAATAACTGACAGGATCAAAATTCTTCCTCTGAAATGATTAGATGGGAATGGCAACAAAAAGTAAATTGTCCTGGCAGGGATGTTCACTTGCAGGGAGGTGGCACAGGAATTCCTACAGCGGAGAGATTAGGAGTCTGAGGCCCTGTCTGGGGATGCTCACTTGTTAAATATATATATATGTACACACATTCTACTGAGGTGCCACTCGGTATGTCTAGGAGGTTATTTTGGGAGAGACGGGACTGAACGTGGTTCCTTTTTATTTTTATGAGTCCGGCAGGACATATTCCAATGTATTAGCGGGGACTGATGTGACGCAGCAGGTGGGAACAGAGCCGGCCATAGGCATAGGCAAACTAGGCAATTGCCTAGGGCATTTGATATGCCTAGGGGCATCAGCAGCTTCTGCTGATTAAAATGATACGCGGCATGCCTATATTCTGTGTGTAGCATTTCATATGCAGATACAGCCACAGCCTCACACAGTATATAGGCATGCTGCACATCATTTTAATCAGCAGAAGCTGCTTGTGCACCCTAGCCACATAGCAATGCAAATAAGCTGCATTTAAATAAAAAAAAAGGTGCCCGACGTTAGCATTGAGGCAAGATTTATGAGGACACATCTGTATCCAAGCAGAGGCAGAGGTCACAGTGTTAGTGGCAGTGTGAGTGCTGTGTGCATGTGAGTGGGTTGGTTGTGCAGTAGTGTTCGGAATATGTGTAAGGAGCATTATGTGTGTTATGTAAAAATGCATTAATAATGTGCAACATATGTGTAGGGGGCACTATGTGTGTCATTATGTGTATAAGAGCATTAATAATGTGCGGCATATGTGTAAGGGATATTATGTGTAAAAGGGCATTAATAAAGGTTGTCATAATGTGTAAGGCGCATTGTGTTTATAAGGACACTAATAATGTGTCTCATATGTGTAAGGGGCATTACTCTGTGGCATTATGTGTATAAGGTACTCTACTATGTGGCGTTGCGTATAGAAAGGGCACTACTGTGTTGTCTAATGTGAATAAAAGCAATAGGGTGTGGTGGAATGTGAATAAGGAGCAATTCAGTGTGATGTAATGTGAATAAAGGGCTCTACTGTGAGGAGTAACGTTTATAAGGTAAAGTGATACTACTGTGGGATGTAATATGAATTATGGACACTATCGCATGATCAAATGTGAATAAAGTTGCAGAACTGTGTGTCTTAATTGGAATTGGGGTTACTATTGTGTGGCTATGCCCCTTGCCAGCAAAAGCACACCCCTTTTTGGGCTGAGCACCAAATGTGCGAACTGTTCCTATTTAAAATATAGGGGGTACAAACACCAAAATAAGGACTGCTATGGGTGAGGGGTGATGGTGCTGGGAAAGAGGTGCAAGGTCAGAGGCGGAACCACCGGTGGTGTTAGGGGGCACCAGCCAAAATCTTGCCTAGGGCATCATATTGGTTAGGGCCGGCTCTGGGTGGGAACAGGATAGAAATTGTGTCATTCAGATGTTTCACCGGAAGCATTTGTCCTGGAATTTCCATTATTGACCTCAAAAGTTTCCTCTTCCATACCTGCTAACATTATATATATTTTTTAATGTCACAGCACCAGATTAAGGGGGAGATGTATCAAACGTTACGAAGTGGAGAAGTGAAGGGGTTGCCTATAGCAACCAAGCCATCATTCTGTAAAATGATAGCTAGAAGCTATGGGTAACTTATCTTCCTGCAATTTCTAGCAGGTTTGTACAGTACAGTTACCCCCAAGACCCGCAGGAGGCCCTAGGTAACATAGAATATATAAAACTGTGAAGTTAATCTTGGCCCCCCCAGTATCTGGCGTGTCCCAGGCAGGAGCCTAGGTTGTCTAATGCATGTGCCGGCTTTGCACAGTAACACCTCTCTTGTACTACTGTACATGATACATGCAATCCTCAGTACGCATTCACGTTCCGCACACACGGACAATGGCACTTTCTAGTTGCCCAATGTCAGTATTGTTTCTTATTCTGGCTGTATAAATAATTGCAACGTACCACTTGTTTTGTTTGACGGATGCAATTCTCAGTTGCGGTTATTATTATGATCATGTGCACAGTACAATTTCTCTTTAAGCCTTGGTAAGAGATAAAGTGGACAAAGATAAAGTACCAACCAATCAGCTCCTAACTGTCATTTTTCAAACACAGCCTGTAACACGGCAGTTAGGAGCTGATAGGCCGGTACTTTATCTCTTTCCGCTTTATCTCTCCCCAAGCTTTGATACATCTCCCGCTGAGTGTTTAATGTCTATTACAAAAACATTTCTGTGATGATGTGTAGAGCCGTACAAGCCCTTGACACTGTTTTGTCTGTCTGCAGCGCTGTTTGTCGGCGTACTTGCCCAGAATCCTGAGCAGCCGTACGGCTGCTCTCAGGGCAGCTGCTATCCGGGCACTGGGGACCTGCTCGTTGGACGTGCGGACAAACTCAAGGCTACGTCAACCTGTGGACTCCAGAGATCGCAGCCCTATTGTATTGTGAGTCATCTTCAGGTGAGTGCGGCCAAGAATCTTAATCTGCAGGAATCTATGGAGCCAGAAAGCAAATTGGAAATACAAAGAAATTAAAAAATAAGCTTTCCAAGAATAACTGTGGTGGTCATACCGAGTTGTTCGCTCGCTAGCAGATATTAGCAGCATTGCACACGCTAGGCCGCCGCCCTCTGGGAGTGTATCTTAGCTTAGCAGAATTGCGAACAAAAGATTAGCAGAATTGCGAATAGAAAATTCTTAGCAGTTTCTGAGTAGTTCGAGACTTACTCCTACACTGCGATCAGTTCAGTCAGTTTTGTCACAAACACGCCCTGCGTTCGGCCAGCCACTCCCCCGTTTCTCCAGACACTCCCGCGTTTTATCCTGGCACGCCTGCGTTTTTCCACACACTCCCAGAAAACGGTCAGTTTCCGCCCAGAAACACCCACTTCCTGTCAATCACACTCCAATCACTTCACCGATGAAAATTCTTCGTTCGGACGTGAGTAAATCTACTAAGTTTTGAGCTAAAATACTTAGCGCATGCGCACTGCGTACCATGCGCCTTTTCGCCTTAATCGCTCCATTGCAAAAATCAGCAACGAACGAACAACTCGGAATGACCCCCTGTATGAGGGAATCATGTTGAGGAGTTGTCTTTAAATCTGGAGCTTGGTGATTTGCCGCGATAGTTCTTACTTACATGTTATACCACAATAAGGGGTATATTCATGAAGCAGTGATAAGAGTGGAGAATTGAGCCAATGGAGAAGTTGTCCATGGCAACCAATCAGCATTGAAGTAACATTTATAATTTGCATATTGTACAATTGTACAGAGCAGCTGATTGGTTGCCATGGGCAACTTCTCCACTGTTTCACTTCTCCACTCTTTTCACTGCTTCATGACTAGACCCCTTAATATTTACTTCCTAAACGTATTTACTATTCGCTGTGCCTCATGATAATGTAAATACAATATATTCAAAGTTTCTTATTAGTGCATTATTAATAGGGATGGAGCGTGTTGGTTCCAATGACAACTTACCTGTTTGTAACTATGGGGGTAATTCAGACCTGATCATGGGGGTAATTCCAAGTTGATCGCAGCAGGACATTTTTTAGCAGTTGGGCAAAACCATGTGCACTGCAGGTGTGGCAGATGTAACATGTGCAGAGAGAGTTAGATTTGGGTGGGTTATTTTGTTTCTGTGCAGGGTAAATACTGGCTGCTTTATTTTTACACTGCAATTTAGATTGCAGATTGAACACACCGCACCCAAATCTAACTCTCTCTGCACATGTTATATCTGCCTCCCCTGCAGTGCACATGGTTTTGCCCAACTGCTAACAAAGTTCCTGCTGCGATCAACTCAGAATTACCCCCCATAGCAGCAAACTTGTTAGCAGTTGGGCAAAACTATGTGCACTGCAGGGGGGTGGGGGGAGATGTAACATGTGCAGAGAGAGTTAGATTTGGGTGGGTTATATTGTTTCTGTGCAGAGTAAATACTGGCTGCTTTATTTTTACACTGCAATTTAGATTTCAGTTTGAACACACCCCACCCAAATATAACTCTCTCTGCACATGTTACATCTGCCACACCTGCAGTGCACACGGGTTTGCCCAACTGCTAACAAATTTGCTGCTACGATCAGGTCTGAATTACCCCTTATATTTGGGAGCGGCAGCACCTTTGCCTTTAGTATATACTTGCTTTCAGAGCAAGGGAACACCATGGGATCACTAGAGTGCCCTTCATTCACATCCGTCCCTTGCAAGAGCAAGGGGTGGCTACCGCTGCGTTGTGGCGTCATTGGCACGGGTAACAGAATAAGAAAATTATTTTCAAACTGGCATAACCACTGTGGATCCTGAATCTAGAACCCCTGAAGTTTCCAAATGACTCTTTCCTGTTTCTGAAGTTAATTGACAGTTTCTCCCATGATAATGACTCAGCACTGGCTATTCGTTTGCACTGAGCGTTGTATCCAAAGTTCTCCAGTGTGAAGTCTTAAGGGCTCCATACACTAGAACGATAATGCCCGATTTCATCCAATTTCGGGCATTCAGGCCGATATATCGGGTGAAATCGGGCATATTGGAGGTGTTTCCGATCCGATTCGATCCGATGCGCGTTCTCGTGAGGGTTGGATCGGCTTCCCTATATCGTTAGTGCTGCACTCGTGATATGTCGGTTCCCGCAGGCATGGCTGGGATCGCATACTATATATCGTATGCAAAATGGACCAAATCGTGTGGAATCGTATGGAACCACTCCCGGGAAGCTCCCGAGAGAGTTCAAGGGAAGTCGCCTCCGACTTCAGCCTCAGACATATCGTTCTAGTGTATGGGGCCCTTTAGAGTACTGACTCTTATCAGGAAAGACCTATGCAGCTGCAGGCATCCTAAACATGACAAATCAATAATTCTGTCATTTGGTGGGTCTATCTCTAAAAAATGCCATTCGGGCAAGGTTCTTCTTTTAGGCCTCATATGCAATTTTAGAATTTGATCAGAGTATTTCATAACTGTTACCATGTTCACCAGGATGAGAAGAAGTGCTTTGTCTGTGACTCGCGAAGACCTTACAACCGCCTGACCAACCCCATCAGCCATCGAATCGAAAATGTCATTACCACGTTTGCCGAAGACCGGAAGAAAGCGTGGTGGCAGTCTGAGAATGGTAATACAACCGATACAAGTTACATGGGTTTCACAAGAGTACATAGGCAGAACATTCATGTACTGACCTTTTCAGGATGTAGGATACATTTGGTGATGAAGCCAGGGGACTGGACGGCAGCCGGTGATATACTGTAGGTAGAATAGGTCATCCTGGGGTAGGATACAGCCAAGTGCTCACATCCTCCAGTCCTGGGACTACCTTTTTTTTTATTTTTATTTTTTTAGCCAGGTTCACCTTACTGCTCTTCAGTCCCCGGGGTCATGCTGTACAGTCGGAGTGTTACTAGTTTTCCCATTCAGGGTGTACATAATAAATTTCAGGAGCACAAGTTGCTTTCAGGATCATTCACCTTTATGATGGTCATGCCAACCATGTAATTATGGTAGAACGGGCATGCACCAGAAATTGATCATTTGTTGTTGATGGGGTCATAATAGCAATCAATGGTCTGTACAACCGTCTGCGTGGCTTCTGCAAATGGTGATAAGGTAACTCATTCTTTTTGATAGGAAACAAAAAAAAAAAAATGACATTTGAATTTGAAATGTAACATAATATAAATCACAATAATACAAATTTAAAAGAAAATTTAACAGTAAATAAATAAACAAAATGTGATTATTAAAAACAAAACACAATTGGTGTATGACACCATTATTGAACCCACAATCTTCCGACAGCCATTGACAAGGCCTATTGCATCATTAAGCTGTAGTAGGACCCTACTCTTTCCACTACTTCTCAGTCTTCGTCTACCTCCACAAGATAGATACATCTGCTGCAACAGTCTGTGCTGCTGTGAATATTCCAATGATCTGATTGGCTACAGGTTTCTGCATACCCACTCTCTTCAAAACTGGGGAAACGCAACCAAATGGATATGAAGATTTATATAATAGTAAAGTTCTCTGACTTTAGTCAAATTCACCTTACAAAAATCTTCTTTGTCAAACACTAATGTCCAGGCGGTTTTGTTTTTTTCCAGTAAGGGATGTACGGTGTCATAAGCTGATAACTGGTATTTGCACTTTTCCACTCATGGGCCCTCATTCCGAGTTGTTCGCTCGCTAGCTGTTTTTAGCAGCATTGCACACGCTAGGCCGCCGCCCTCTGGGAGTGAATCTTAGCTTAGCAGAGTAGCGAACGAAAGGATAGCAGATTTGCTATTACATATTTCTTTGCAGTTTCTGAGCAGCTCCAGACCTACTCACAGATTGCGATCAGCTCAGTCCGTTTAGTTCCTGGTTTGACGTCACAAACACACCCTGCGTTCGGCCAGCCACTCCCCCGTTTCTCCAGCCACTCCCGCGTTTTTCCTTGGCACGCCTGCGTGGCCGCCCAGAAACACCCACTTCCTGTCAATCACACTACGAGCACTGGAGCGTTGAAAAAACTTCACTCGAGCTTGTGTAAATCTACTAAGTTCTCAGTTAAATAACTAAGCGCATGCGCTCTGCGTACCATGCGCATGCGCATTTTCCACCTAATCGCTGCGTTGCGAAAATTGGCAACGAGCGAACAACTCGGAATGACCACCATGAACTGAACTGGTCACCAAATCACAAACTGACGGCATATGTAGTTAGCATCACCTCATTGCTGGGAAAGTCAGGCACAGTGCGTTGTATAGTACATCTGGTGAAGACATCACCAACAGCGGTTTGTGGTAGGTTTGGAAACTGCCCGCAGGAACCACAGGAGTTAAATCCATCTGAGCTTCCCGCTTGGTCCTTTCTTCCTTTTCCTCATTAAAGCAGGTTAATTTAATTACATATTATATTCTCCTTCTGGATTAGTGCTGTGACAAAAAAATAATAATATGCAGCCTTTGAGGATTTCACAGGATAATCCCAACAGGTTCTTTTTTTTTTATCTAGAGGCTTATTAAAATTCTTTTTTATTTTATTCTGAGCAGTTTACATCCCCCCAGAGCACAGGGACAGGGAAAAAAGCGAAGATTGTGGAAAAACATATCAGTCTTTCCAGTGTCCGCAGGAAATCCTGACTCATTCCTCTATTATTTCCATCCACGAGTAATATGTGTATTATTCAGAGACATTTTCACAGGAGTTAAGTTTCTTCTACATCCAATAATCCTGCACCACGGACTGCAATATATATATATATATATATATATAGAGAGAGAGAGAGAGAGAGAGAGGGGGGGGAGGGCAAGAGAGAGAGAGAGGGAGAGAGAGAGAGAGAGAGAAACTATGGGCAGTATACAATTAGTTGCGGTAATTTATCACGGCTAATTGACTCACATGGGGGCTATCCTACTATCCTATAAGCCTCGATTGCCGGCACTTAAGTTACCGGGGACTTTGTGGCAGGCGAAACCAAATCCCTGACAAGTAACCGTTTTTCTGTGCCCATGAAAAACATATGGGGGGTCATTCTGACCCGTTCGCACACAGCGGTTCTTCGCCCGTGGTGCGAACGGGTCGTAAATGCGCACGCGCGGCAGACGCATTGCGCACGCGTGGCGTTGCCTGGCGACGATCGTCGCCGGGCAACAACGCCGCCAGCGACAAATGTGATCGCAGCGGCAATCGCAAGGAGATGGACAGGCGGGAGGCGTTCCGGGGCGGATACTCACCGTTTTCCACGCGTGGTGAGTCCAACGCAGGCATGTCCAGGCGTTTGAAGGGTGGATGTCTGACGTCAGGACCGGGACTTTCGTCGCTGGATCCGTCGCACAGGGTAAGTAACTCTGACCCCGGTTTTGTTTTGCAGGAAACTTTTCTAGCATAGCAGGGATGCACAAGCGATCGCAGCCTTGCTATGCCAAAATACACTCCCCCATAGGCGGAGATTAGTTGATCGCACCAGCAGCAAAAAGTTGCTTGGTGCGATCAACTCGGAATGAGGGCCATAGATCCGAGGTTTTCCTATGTGTTTTTGCAGGAAAAAGAGTAATTTCCTCGCAAAATAAACAGGCTATAATTGTATAACCCGGAAATGACCATCGGACAAAAAATTGTGAAAAAATTAAAGAAATTTGCGAGAAAAATGACTGCAGCTAATAGGATACCCCCTTAATTGTAATCTGCAGGTTTTTTTTAAGTCTGATCTCTGCCATCTATTCATAGTCAGTCACATCTGTAAATCCCTCCCCCTGGCTGCGACTCCCAGGGCCACTGAGCCTCCTGGTGGGCACGGGGGCTGTTGGGGGTGTGGCCAATGGAGGGGCATGGGTACTCCTTTTCTTTTAGATCTGTTAATTGTATATGTTGCGTGCCACTGGGAAGCGGAGGCGAACGCTCCAGGAGGCATGGCCATGGCATTGTGGAGGCATGGGCGTGGCATAGTGGAGGCATGACCGTGGCATAGTGGAGGCATGGCCTTGCATAGGGTGAGGTTATGGCATAGCAGGGTCACCTACAGACACCCAGGCCCGGGTAACCACTGCCCCCTCCACCCTCCTCAGCACCCCTGGTGACTCCCTTCAGGAAGCTGCATTGGAGACTCTTCAGTGGCCATGTTTGTCTCAATTTAAGGCTACACGTCCCGAACACTCCCGTAGTATGCTTTCATCGCAACTGTGCACCCACTGCAATCCCATTCACGCCCACGACCCACTTTACACACCCATTCCAGCCCCAGGGGGAGATGTATCAAGCTGTGAAGAGAGATAAAGTGCAGACGTTGACCAAAGCAACCAGTACGTTTCGAACTGCCATTTATCTAGCATAGTCCATAAAATGACAGGAAGGCAACATCTCCACTTTATCTCTCACCAAGATTTGATACACCTCCCCTCTAGTCTCAGCCCCCTGGTTACAGAGAATCGCAAGTCAGACTTGAGACAACAAACAGACATGGATTGTAAAAGATGCACAGTAATGAAAATTAAAATTTGGCACAGAAAAAAATCTCAACTTGCATTTGTGACTGAGGAACCTATTTATCAAATCATATTTGCGGGATAACAGGTGTTTTTTTGGGGGGCACCTGAAAATATTAAGTTTCCCTAAATGTACCTACAGGAGACCTCATCAGATATCGGATATGTGCATTAATTGTTTACTTTCTATAGTCGCTTTTATACGAAGTGACGGTGACTCTCCCCCCTTATTTCCTTCTTACAAGTCTGGTCACCTACTGAATGCTTCTTCTCCCCACACCTGGAATCTGGGAAAAGCCCACAGGGTCCCGGCTAGGGGGGAGAGGATTAGCCTGAGGCACAACGTAGGTGGTAATGCAGAAGACCCAGCAAATTCATTTTGTTCACCACGTTGGTGGGCGATTGTTCCTCTTGTTCACTGCCCTCCACAGAGTCATACAGAGAGCTCCAGTTTTTGGCAGGGGCTAAGCAGAGACTCATCAGAGCAACCCAAGGATAATAGCTTCATAGAACAGCCTCTGGGTTTCTGGTCTCCATCCATTCCTGGTAACGTTGCTGCACCCTTCCTATTGATCCTCCATCCATACTGTACAGACGGATGGGAAAATGGCAGATTATTTACTGACGCTTCATCACGTGATTTCAAAATCTGTCCAGAATTCAAAGTGGAAAATTCATCTATAATTAATTACGTTTCTGGCGTCTTAAATAAACAGTTTACAGCCCTGCGTAATCTGGCAATCATTCCTGTTGCATTTCTGTGTGTATTACTGAACTGACAAGACGGGTTGGATTTTCCACTCCTGGTTTTTGTACGGAAATCGTAAGAAACATTTTGCATGTGTCTTGTTGGAGATATCGCTCGCCGCTTCTGTCTGGCCTCCGTCCAAATAGAAAGTTCATGCAGAGAAAATCTTATTTACATGTGGGGAAAACAGGTGCAAACACATCTCTGGTCAATTCTGCATAGAAATTAGGCTGGTGGGTGCCAGGGCACTAATCGTCCTGCAAAGCGGCATCTGCAGCTGCCATCCGGGCCGGCTGTGTGGAAGTTTGGTTAATACACACCACCTGATGTATCAAGGGAAACGTGTCATTCGGTTGATCTGTATTAAGGCGGCTGGATTCACCGTGTATAATGCTGGTCCGTTTTCCTATTTGCCCTGACGGACTGTGGCGATGTAAATTGGAAAGATATCTTTTTGTGATATTGATCATATTACAAAACGCTATTTCTGAAAACAAAAATTACAAAAGTACAATGACACCCGTGCACCTAATACTACTTTTTGTCTGCCTGGGCCAAGGGCAAGTTAAGGGTTGGTGTATGTCGGTATCCGTTCACATGGTCGACCATGTTATGGTCGACAGTCATTAGGTCGACCACTATTGGTCGACATTGTCATGGTCGACATGGACACATGGTCGACACATGAAAATGGTCGACACATGAAAAGGTCGACATGAGTTTTTTAACTTTTTTTTCTTTTGGGAAACTTTTCCATACTTTACGATCCACGTGGACTACGATTGGAACGGTAATCTGTGCCGAGCGAAGCGGTAGCGGAGCGAAGGCACCATGCCCGAAGCATGGCGAGCGAAGCGCGCCATGCAAGGGGACGCGGTGCACTAATTGGGGTTCCCAGTCACTTTACGCAAAAAACGACACAAAAAACTCATGTCGACCTTTTCATGTGTCGACCATTTGTCCATGTCGACCATGTCAATGTCGACCAATAGTGGTCGACCTAATGACTGTTGACCATAACATGGTCGACCATTCATACCGGAACCGTGTATGTCACAGGACCGTTCTGGGTTTTCAGCTTCGTAATTTACGGACTAACTCATTTAGGTGTGAAGTTGCGTCCATCGTATCCCGGAACGGTGCATCGTGCGACCCCCAACACTGCCGATTTTTGTGCGCTTCCATTGAGGTGCGTACAGAAATCGGCAATGTAGCTGCTATTTAGAAGGTACCATGGTGGTCATTCCGAGTTGTTCGCTCGCTAGCAGTTTTTAGCAGCCGTGCAAACGCTCTGCCGCCGCCCACTGGGAGTGTATTTTAGCTTAGCAGAAGTGCGAACGAAAGGATCGCAGATCGGCGGCAAACTTTTTTTGTGCAGTTTTAGAGTAGCTTAAAACCTACTCAGCGCTTGTGATAACTTCAGACTGTTCAGTTCCTGTTTTGATGTCACGAAAACGCCCTGCGTTTTTCCTGGCATGCCTGCGTTTTTCCTGGCATGCCTGCGTTTTTCCGAACACTCCCTGAAAACGGTCAGTTGACACCCAGAAACGCCCACTTCCTGTCAATCACTCTGCGGCAGCCAATGCGACTGAAAAGCTTCGCTAGACCTTGTGTGAAACGACATCGTTCGTTGCAATTGTACGACGCGCGTGCGCAGAAGTGCCTTTTTTTGCCTCATCGAAAGAATGCAGCTAGCGATCAACTCGGAATGACACCCACTGTGCCCACAAATCACTGGTAATTGAATGTTTACTTTTCTTGAGTTCTGGAAAAACTCTGTGCCAGCCTCCTGCATTTACTGCTTGTCACCCGCACAATAGCTCGCAACAGGGTGCTAAATGAGGCCGCTACCGTAGCCGTACTCCTCAGCACCACTCTCCAGCAGTGCGACGGGCTGTGGAGATCAGGGGGCTGGCGGAGGAGGTCTAGAGTGCTGATCAACAGACATTGAGAAGACTCAGCATACTTCTGTATGTTCCTCTTTAAACTGGGCCTGATCCCCGGTATTATCTCCCCTTCCTGCATACTAGAAGTACAAACGGATTCAGTATGATTTACTGGCGGGCGGGATGGCGGCTATCCATATCTCGGCAGCAGCATCCCGCTCCCCAGAATGCCGGCAGCAGGGCCAGTGCAAAGAGTCCCCTTGCAGGCATGGACACCCACGAGTGGGAATAGTCCTGTTTTTCCGGAATTCCTGCTGGCGGTATTGTCGGCTGTCGGGATTCCGGTGTCGGTATCCTGACCGCCGGGACCCTGTCAGCCGGCAAATTGGACGTATCCCCCGTACAAACTTACACTGCTTGGGGGGAGATGCAGCAGACTTTTCTAAAAAGTACAAGTGGACTTGTTGCTCATAGCAACCAATAGGATTCCAGCTATCCGCTTCCAGAATGTACCAGATAAATGATTGCTAGAATATGATTGGTTGCTATGGGCGATATCTCTACATGCTCCCTTTACAATATTCGATAAATCTCTGCATACCCCACCCCCCCCCAGGACCTGGAGGGGCTCTGGAACACCGAACAGCTTTGGGCTTTTATCACAACCGTCTTTCTCATAATACTCCATTGAGCCCTATGTTCAGTTCACCATAGGTACTCGGGGACCATGTTGGTGGTGGCCTTCACAATAGCTCATCGCTCATTAAGCTTTGAGGCTCTGTCACTCAACAGCAACTGCATCCTGAATCCAGACTCATTAATGTCCTAAGAGGATTTCAGTCTCAAATGAATTATTCCTGAATCTATTGAAGTCCATCCAGGAGAATTCTGTGATCAACGTTAATCTTTGTATTTCATTCCTCCATTATTATCAAGTCAGCCTCTAAGGGGGGAAAAAACACTTTGAAGTTTTGTTGTTTCCAAGGAGAATTAGGTCAAAAGTAACTAAGCACTGACATTAGTCTGACTTGTAAGGTATGTGAACCTGGAGCAAGTAGAGGACGTTATAACACTGCTCCAGGACACAAACCTGCACTTGACGTCTTCTTCCGGCAGCTGTTTTATGATAAGCTGTAAGCACTGGGAGGTTAGAGGCGTTCCCTGCTGAATGCGGGCTTGACATAGAAGACTATGTCCAAATGAATAAACAAGATTCTATGTTACTGGACAAGATATCTGAATAAAGTTTTATGGGGGTCATTCCGAGTTGTTCGCTCGTTAGTTTTTTTCGCTACGGAGCGATTAGTCGCAAACTGCGCATGCGCAATGTTCGCAGTGCGCCTGCGCCAAGTAAATTAGCACAAAAGTTTGGTATTTTACTCACGGCGTAACAAAGATTTTTCATCGTTCTGGTGATCGGAGTGTGATTGACAGGAAGTGGGTGTTTCTGGGCGGAAACTAGCCGTTTTATGGGAGTGTGCGGAAAAACGTTGGCGTTTCTGGGAAAAACGCGGGAGGGTCTGAAGAAACGGGGGAGTGTCTGGGCGAATGCTGGGTGTGTTTGTGACGTCAAACCAGGAACGAAACTGACTGAACTGATCGCAGTGTAGGAGTAAGTCTCGAGCTACTCAGAAACTGCTAAGAAATTTCTATTCGCAATTCTGCTAATCTTTCGTTCGCAATTCTGCTATGCTAAGATACACTCCCAGAGGGCGGCGGCCTAGCGTGTGCAATGCTGCTAAAATCAGCTAGCGAGCGAACAACTCGGAATGACCCCCACAGTTATTCTTGGAAAGCTTATTTTTTAATTTCTTTGTATTTCCAATTTGCTTTCTGGCTCCATAGATTCCTGCAGATTAAGATTCTTGGCCGCACTCACCTGAAGATGACTCACAATACAATAGGGCTGCGATCTCTGGAGTCCACAGGTTGACGTAGCCTTGAGTTTGTCCGCGCGGCCAACGAGCAGGTCCCCAGTGCCCGGATAGCAGCTGCCCTGAGAGCAGCCGTACGGCTGCTCGGGATTCTGGGCGAGTACGCCGACAAACAGCGCTGCAGACAGCCTAGCGTGTGCAATGCTGCTAAAAGCAGCTAGCGAGCGAACAACTCGGAATGAGGGCCCATATACCTGCCAAAATGGGCGGATGTAGGGGACAGGCATTCCCTGGGCACATTATTGGCTGCCAGCCCCCACAGCATAGTGATAGAGGGCCTAATTCAGACCTGATCATACAGGTACAGCCTGCGATCAGGTCTGAACTGTGCATGCGTATAAAACGCAATGCGCAGGCGCGTCGGTCCGCAGCACCGGGCAGTGATGGGATGGTGCAAAAAAAGCGATTGCATGGGCGATCGCAAGGTGACTGACAGGAAGAGGCCATTTGTGGGTGGCAACTGACCGTTTTAGAGGAGTGTCCGAAAAAACGCAGGAGGGACCAGGCGTTTGGAGGTAGTGTTTCTGACGTCCGCTTCGGACCCAGTCATCGCACTGGAAGAGTAAGTCCCGGGCTGTGTAGAGACTCTCCTGCGATCGCACACCTGCACAGCGATTTCCCCCTCCCCCTGTAGGCGGCGACTACCTGATCGCAGGGATGCAAAAAAAAACGCACCTTAGTGATCAGGTCTGAATTAGGCCCAAAGAGAGATAAAGTACCAGCCAACCAGCTCCTAACTGCCATCTCACAGGATGTGTTTGAAAAATGACAGTTAGGAGCTGATTGGCTGGTACTTTATCACTCTTTATCCATCTCCACTTTATCTCTTGTTAAGGCTTAATAAATCTGGGCCTGTGTTCTTAACGAGTGCCTCATCGAGTTCCATTATACGGTACTGGATGTTATATTATATTGTACTTGACAATCTGATCACTATTTAACACTCCCAAAAAAATCTTCAGGCCACAAGCTTACTAGTCATAATGGCATTTAATTAGTAGACTATCCTATGGACAGCCAAGGGAGCCCCAACCTCACCCCCATCTCCTGCACCATATTCCGCTGCCTAGCGGGAAATCCACCTCTTTTTTTCATCCACATGCTTAAAGGTGGGTATACTACGATTGGCCGGCTGTCGGGATCCCAGGGGCCCAGCATACCGGCGCTGGGAGCCCGACCACTGCGGGGGGCACGGTGGCGCGCTACGCTATTTATTCTCCCTCCAGGGGTGTCATGGAGAATAGTTGTCGGTATCCCGGTGGTCGGGATCCCCACGCCGGTATGCCGAGCGCTGGGATCCCAACAGCCGTATGTCGAGTGCCTCCCCTTAAAGGTGACTCCTATCCCGTTACTCTTATGATGGCTTACACAGCACAAGAGGGCTGCAGGGATCGGTATTTAGAAAAAAAGATTAAAATGAAATAAAGTTGCATCCTCACCTGGGAAACATTGTACTAGGATGGCTTCTTTCCCTAGGCGGTAACCTAACCCACAAATTCATTAGGTTAATCAACACTTAACGGAGGGGGAGAGACGCAATTCTTAGTACTAGTCCGTCTGCTCATAACTCCACTTGGTTTTCATCCGGAGGTGTGAGAGAAATGGAGGAGGATGGGGAAACGGCAGCACACAGAGCAGCCCCCAGAACTCTGGGTAAGAAGAGGGGCTGCACTGGGGAAATATTTCCTAGGTGCTAGTGCAATTTTAAATGAGTGTTCCAACAATGGTGGTCATTCCGAGTTGTTCGCTCTGTAAATTTTTTCACATCGCAGCGATTTTCCGCTTAGTGCGCATGCGCAATGTCCGCAGTGCGACTGCGCCAAGTAAATTTGCTATGCAGTTAGGAATTTTACTCACGGCTTTTTCATCGTTCTGGTGATCGTAATGTGATTGACAGGAAGTGGGTGTTACTGGGCGGAAACTGGCCGTTTTATGGGTGTGTGCGAAAAAACGCTACCGTTTCCGGGAAAAACGGGGGAGTGGCTGGAGAAACGGGGGAGTGTCTGGGCGAACGCTGGGTGTGTTTGTGACGTCAAACCAGGAACGACAAACACTGAACTGATTGCAGATGCCGAGTAAGTCTGGAGCTACTCAGAAACTGCTAAGAGGTGTGTAATTGCAATATTGCGAATCCGTCGGTCGCAATTTTGAGAAGCTAAGATTCACTCCCAGTAGGCGGTGACTTAGCGTGTGCAAAGCTGCTAAAAGCAGCTTGCGAGCGAACAACTCGGAATGAGGGCCAATGACAGCAAGTGGCTGCGTAATGCCTCTTTACAAAGGTATCAACAAACCGCAGATTTGGTACATGAGCCAGTGTATGTGAATGGTGCATAAACATGACGTGTAGCATGTCTATTGAGGTTTCCTATTAAATATTTACTATAGCCTCTTAGACAAAGCCTTACTTGGTATGAAAAAGTGGAGCCCAGCTTAACTCGATGTGGAAAAGAGAGGTCCATTCTAAGACTTTGAACAATGGGTCTGATTTAGGCCCTGACACATGCGCCGGAGTCGTACTGCGCCCGTGCTGTGCGGGTCTGTGACGTAGGGTGCAGATCGGCGTCAGACTGTCACTGATTGAAGGTGTGATGCAGTTTGGGAGGCGTGTAGCCGCCGCCGTTGTGGGGAAGGGACGAGGCCAGGATCTCTGTCCGAGGATGTAGATTTCCTGGCCGTTTTGTTGTAGCTGCGGCGGCCGGCTTTCGCGACCCTATGGGTCACTCAGCTGGCCGATGGTTTTACAGCTGACCCAGTGCTATGTTCTAGGACACAGCTGGAATCAGTAATGATGCAGGAAGCGTGGCGCCCCCTACAGCTTACCATATAAGTGCTATCGCTGCTGCTGCTTCTATGTAACACTTCTGAATCAGGCCCAAAATAAGTTATGAAACCTGAAGTCTCGCGTAATTGTTTAGCTGCTGAATTACTGATCCCCAAACTGGGCTCTAATCCCCCCCTCCCCCCACCCCATTCCCCTTCCTTACCTCATTCATCCCCCACATTACAAGTAGTCTTTTTACTTCATGCTTTTTCTCTCTTAATCCCTGATGACGAGTGTACAGTATGCGCCTTTTTGTGTATTTGTAGCAATGTTTCGGTTTGTGTTTTTATTCCATACTGTTTGTCGTGGTGATGTTTATTTGTTACTTACACTCTGTCATCTAACAAGAATAACAAATAAACTGGTTAACAAATAAATAAATAAATAAATAACACATTATGGCTGTGCTAAGAAATTGCCCAAGTGATTATTTAATTTGTCTAAAATAAAGTATTAATGATGGAGAGTATTATGTAACAAGATGTTTTTTTCTCATCTGAACGTAGGTGTTTCGGACGTTACCATTCAGTTAGATTTGGAGGCTGAATTTCACTTCACTCATCTCATCATGACCTTCAAGGTAAATCGAACGTTACATGATAATTACAGAGATGTTCCTGGGCTCAATTCATCCCTTATTGGATATTGTATGAAAACAAATAACTAGTGGCAAAACTCGGTTACAGGGATGGTGTCCTGTGAATCGAAAGGGAACACCACGCGTTTCTTTTCTTTTAACTCATATCATGGCCAGTATTTACTAAAAATTCGAGTTTGGCCGATTTGAGTTTTTTTTCTAAGTCCCAATCCGGGAATTCACTAAGCACCAATCTCGGCAGTGTTTGGACTATTCGTAATGGTTTGAATGACAACGTTCAGAAATACGAATGAATAGACCATCGGTCAAACGCGGCTGTTATTTCATAGAATACGGGCATTCACTATTCATTCGTATTTGGGTGTTAGTTTCTGAGTGCTCAAGTGCGGGTCTGTTTTTTTTCGATTCGTTAAAAAAAGCAGCAAAAAAAATAGACCTGCTTTTTCCAGTCGAGTTTGGATAACCATGCACGGATCAGTGAGATCTGTGCATGGTTATCTATGGGAAAGGGTCTGTTTAGTGTAAAATCGGGGGGAAAAATTGCGTGGGGTCCCCCCTCCTAAGCACAACCAGCCTCGGGCTCTTTGAGCCGGTCCTGGTTGAAAAAATATGGTGAAAAAAATTACAGGGATTCCCCCATATTTAATCAACCAGCACCGGGCTCTGCGCCAGGTCCTGGTTCCAAAAATACGGGGGACAAAAAGGTCAGCGGTTGACCGAAAGTAACCTCACCGCTGCCCGCAAAGTTCCAACCATTGGCTACAATGGAGCGCATAGGCGCTACATTGTATCTGTGCCGTGTGCTGTCTGACAGACACTACAGGAGCACACAGACAATCAGGAGAGTGCCACGACGTGGCGCTCCCTGATTGGCTGAAGGGACCCTCTTTGACAGGAGTCAGGGGGGTCCTGGCAGTCGGGGAAAGGGGTCCCATGTGTGTGTAAACATGGGACCCCTTTCAGTGCGTGGTCGGGTTTCCGTTTTATTATTTTGCCAAGTACGTGGATTATACAAAGGACAGAATCTACACTGGATTATGTGAGTATAATTTTTTTCACAGGAACCCCAAGGATTCTACATGGAGAAGAGGACCGAGCCTTGTGGGAACATAGGTAAGTATGTGTGTATGTTGGTGTGCATGTATGTAATAAAGTTATACTGTCACGGTGTGTGTGTACTGTTTTTATTGGGGTATTTTTTTAGTAGTAGTACTACAGGTACCAGCGGGCCCGGTTTTCAACCGCATGCTGGTACTTGTGGTTCTCCAAGTACCAGCTTGCGGGGGAGGCTTGCTGGGACTTGTAGTACTGCTACTAAAAACAATATTCACATTTTGTTAACAAGGCTATCAGCCCCCCATCCGCCGCCCTTGGATGGGGGGGACAGCCTTGGGCTTCACCCCTGGCCCTTGGGTGGCTGGAGGGGGGGTACCCCTTGATTGAAGGGGTCCCCACTCCTCCAGGGTACCCCGGCCAGGAGTGACTAGTTGAGGTTTTAATGGCACGGCCGCAGGGACCGATATCAAAGTGTCCCCCGGCTGTGGCATTATCTCCCCAGCTAGTGGAGCCCGGTGCTGGTTTCAAAAATACGGGGGACCCCTACGCTTTTTGTCCCCCGTATTTTTGGAACCAGGACCTGGTGCAGAGCCCGGTGCTGGTTGATTAAATATGGGGGAACCCCTGTCATTTTTCCCCCCCATATTTTGTCAACCAGGACCGGCTCAAAGAGCCCGAGGCTGGTTATGCTTAGGAGGGGGGACCCCACGCAATTATTTCTAAGTTTTTTAAGACTTTAATTAACTTTTTAAGGTACACAATGAAGCCCTGCACGGATCTCACAGATCCGGCCGGGATTCCTTGTGTTTTGTCAGGCAGTGTTTTACTCATCACTCCCGTAAAACACTGCCTGATATTACGAATCACATCGACATCGGAAAAAACGAATGAGCAAAACTCGGCAGCTTAGTGAATGACCGTATCGGGATTCAAAAAGGTGCAGTAAAATGCACCCGATACCATTCGAGATCAAACACCTTTCAAAACGGCAAAAACACGAATATTAGTAAATAACCCCCATGTCTCTTTTTGTCAAATAATCAGCAAATAGTTGTAATTCTCATTTGTGTTTATGTGTGGCTGAAATGAAGCAGTATATATATATATATATATATATATATATATATATATAATTACTTGTGTGCTGGAGAATGAACTTTCACTGCATTCTCTCCTCTCTAGTCACTGCAGTAGGACTTTGCAAGCAGGCAGCCAAGTACTGTTAACTTTGTTGCAACAAAGGGGGTCATTCCGAGTTGATCGCTAGCTGCTTTCGTTCGCTCTGCAACGATGAGGCAAAAAAACGTGCAATGCACACGCGCGTTGTACTATTGCAATGAATGATGTAGTTTCACACAAGGTCTAGCGAAGCATTTCAGTCACACTGCTGGCCGCAGAGTGATTGACAGGAAGAGGGCGTTTCTGGGTGTCTGTCAACTGACCGTTTTCAGGGAGTGTTCGGAAAAACGCAGGCGTGCCATGAAAAACGCAGGCGTGGCTGGGCGATCGCAGGGTGTGTTTGACGTCAAAACAGGAACTGAACAGTCTGAAGTGATCGCAAGCGCTGAGTAGGTTTTGAGCTACTCTAAAACTGCACAAAAAAAGTTTACCGCCGCTCTGCGATCCTTTCGTTCGCACTTCTGCTAAGCTAAAATACACTCCCAGTGGGAGGCGGCATAGCGTTTTCACGGCTACAAAAAACTGCTAGCGAGCGAACAACTCAGAATGACCACCAAGTTGGTTGAAGCTGGGTACACACTGTATGATATCTCATCCTAATCTGTCTTAACTGGCCATCATTCATTAAATGTCCTTTACTCATTGCTCTTCCATTTACCCGGAGAAATACCAGATGCCCGCCTACAAGTTGCCAAACAATTTCTATGTACCACTACTAAACCATAAACTGATAACTCAATGGCACCTGTGCTCTTATTTGCACGGCTGCTTTGAAAACCTTCTGGTGCAAGTCTGTTAATCAATGTTCTAGCTAGTGTGTGTAGCCGTAACTTACATTTGTAGTTTTGTGTATTCCTTTACTTAGACATTCAGACCGGCTGCCATGTTAGTGGAGCGCTCAGCGGATTTTGGCCGGAGCTGGCAGGTTTACAGATACTTTGCGTATGACTGCGCAGCCGTGTTCCACAATATTTCCCGCACCATCCAGCGAAAGGTGGACGATGTCATCTGCGAATCCCGTTACTCTGATATCGAGCCATCCACCGAAGGAGAGGTAGGAATCAATCAAATATAAACTGAGGATTGAGTCCGTACCGCAAGATATGAGGATGAGGAGGATAGAGGTGGTCCAGGAAAGCTGATGATAATGTGGATATAGGTGGAGGGTCATGTGTATTGCTATAAGATTATCTGATTATGTTTTCCATCACTATTATTGATGGACTAAAAAAATACAACACAGCTTACTGAAATGAGTCGCCAGAGGTATTCACAATAAGAGTTATACCTTACATCACAGTGTTTTACTTATGCCACATGAATCTGTTATGTACACTTTGTCCTATACTAAACGTTCCTCAGCTTGCTTTTCACCTGGAGTTATCCATTGCACAGTCCAATCCCACCATCCATCTCACTGTTACACCACCATCTCAGCCTTACACCACAAATTTACACCTTCAGTATTCATTTCACTGCCATCCAGCTCACATCATCACCGTCCATCTCATAGTGTTACACCACCCCTGTTCTCATCACAGCATTACACCTCAATCCACCGTACAGCCTTACAGCAAAACTGTCCTTCTCACAGCCTTACACTGCCAGAGTCCTTGTCACAGCATTACACAGCTACTGTCCATCTCACAGCATTACACAGCTACTGTCCACCTCACAGCATTACACAGCTACTGTCCATCTCACAGCATTACACAGCTACTGTCCATCTCACATCATTACACCGCCACTATCCACCTCACAGCATTACACAGCTACTGTCCATCTCGCAGCATTACACAGCTACTGTCCACCTCACAGCATTACACAGCTACTGTCCATCTCACATCATTACACCGCCACTATCCATCTCACAGCATTACACAGCTACTGTCCACCTCACAGCATTACACAGCTACTGTCCACCTCACAGCATTACACAGCTACTGTCCATCTCACAGCATTACACAGCTACTGTCCATCTCACAGCATTACACAGCTACTGTCCACCTCACAGCATTACACCACTACTGTCCACCTCACAGCATTACACAGCTACTGTCCACCTCACAGCATTACACAGCTACTGTCCACCTCACAGCATTACACCACTACTGTCCACCTCACAGCATTACACAGCTACTGTCCATCTCACAGCATTACACATCTACTGTCCATCTCACAGCATTACACAGCTACTGTCCACCTCACAGCATTACACCACTACTGTCCACCTCACAGCATTACACAGCTACTGTCCATCTCACAGCATTACACAGCTACTGTCCATCTCACAGCATTACACAGCTACTGTCCATCTCACAGCATTACAAAGCTACTGTCCACCTCACAGCATTACACAGCTACTGTCCATCTCACAGCATTGCACAGCTACTGTCCATCTCACAGCATTACACAGCTACTGTCCATCTCACAGCATTACACAGCTACTGTCCATCTCACAGCATTACACAGCTACTGTCCATCTCACAGCATTACACAGCTACTGTCCATCTCACATCATTACACCGCCACTATCCACCTCACAGCATTACACAGCTACTGGCCGCCTCACAGCATTACACAGTTGTCCACCTCACAGCATTACACAGCTACTGTCCATCTCACAGCATTACACAGCTACTGTCCATCTCACAGCATTACACAGCTACTGTCCACCTCACAGCATTACACAGCTACTGTCCACCTCACAGCATTACACAGCTACTGTCCATCTCACAGCATTACACCGCTACTGTCCACCTCACAGCATTACACCGCTACTGTCCACCTCACAACATTACACCACTACTGTCCACCTCACAGCATTACACAGCTACTGTCCACCTCACAGCATTACACCGCCACTGTCCACCTCACAGCATTACACAGCTACTGCCCATCTCACAGCATTACACCACCACTGTCCACCTCACAGCATTACACAGCTACTGTCCACCTCACAGCATTACACAGCTACTGATCACCTCACAGCATTACATCACCAATGTCCATCTCACAGTCTTACACCACCACTGTCCATCTCACAGCATTACACCGCCACTGTCCATCTCACAGCATGACACCGCCACTGTCCATCTCACAGCATTACACCACCACTGTCCATCTCACAGCATTACACCGCCACTGTCCATCTCACAGCCTGACACCACCATTGTCCATCTCACAGCCTGACACCACCATTGTCCATCTCACAGCATTACACCGCCACTTTCCATCTCACAGCATGACACCGCCACTGTCCATTTCACAGCATTACACCACTACTGTCCATCTCACAGCATTACACCGCCACTGTTCATCTCACAGCATTACACCGCCACTGTCCATCTCACAGCCTGACAACACCACTGTCCATCTCACAGCATTACACTGCAACTGTCCACCTCACAGCCTTACACCACCACTGTCCATCTCACAGCATTACACCTCCTCTGTCTATCTCACAGCATTACACCGCCTCTGTACACCTCACAGTCTTACACCACCACTGTCCATCTCACATTACACCACCACTGTCCATCTCACAGCATTATACCACTACTGTCCATCTCACAGCATTACACCACCACTGTCCAGCTCACAGAATTACACCACTACTATCCTTCTCATAGCATTACACCGCCACTGTCCATCTCACAGCCTGACACCACCATTGTCCATCTCACAGCATTACACCGCCACTGTCCATCTCACAGCCTTACACCACCACTGTCCATCTCACAGCTTTACACCGCCACTGTCCATCACACAGCATTACACTGCAACTGTCCATCTCACAGCCTTACAACACCACTGTCCATCTCACAGCATTACACTGCAACTGTCCACCTCACAGCCTTACACCACCACTGTCCATCTCACAGCATTACACCTCCTCTGTCTATCTCACAGCATTACACCGCCTCTGTACACCTCACAGTCTTACACCACCACTGTCCATCTCAGCATTACACCACCACTGTCCATCTCACAGCATTATACCACTACTGTCCATCTCACAGCATTACACCACCACTGTCCAGCTCACAGAATTACACCACTACTATCCTTCTCATAGCATTACACCGCCACTGTCCATCTCACAGCATTACACCACCACAGTCCATCTCACAGCCTTACACCGCCACTGTCCATCTCACAGCATTACACTGCAACTGTCCATCTCACAGCATTACACCGCCACTGTCCATCTCACAGCCTTACACCCCCACTGTCCATCTCACAGTCTTACACCACCTCTGTCCATCGCACAACATTATACCGCCTCTGCCCATCTCACAGCCTGACACCACCACTGTCCATCTCACAGCATTACACCGCCTCTGTACACCTCACAGCCTTACACCACCACTGTCCATCTCACAGCATTACACTACCTCTGTCCAGTTCACAGCAATACACCACCTCTGTCCAGCTCACAGCAATACACCACTACTGTCTTTCTTATAGCATTACACCACCACTGTCCATCTCACATGCTTACACCACCACTGTCCATCTCACAGCATTACACTGCAACTGTCCATCTCACAGCCTTACACCCCCACTGTCCATCTCACAGCATTACACTGCAACTATCCACCTCACAGTCTTACACCACCACTGTCCATCTCACAGTCTTACACCACCTCTGTCCAGCTCACAGCAATACACCACTACTGTCCTTCTTATAGCATTACACCACCACTGTCCATCTCACATGCTTACACCACCACTGTCCATCTCACAGCATTACACTGCAACTGTCCATCTCACAGCCTTACACCCCCACTGTCCATCTCACAGCATTACACTGCAACTATCCACCTCACAGTCTTACACCACCACTGTCCATCTCACAGTCTTACACCACCTCTGTCCAGCTCACAGCAATACACCACTACTGTCCTTCTTATAGCATTACACCACCACTGTCCAGCTCACAGCAATACACCACCACTGTCCATCTCACAGCATTACACCACAACTGTCCATCTCACAGCATTACACCACAACTGTCCACCTCACAGCATTACACCACCACTGTCCATCTCACAGCATTACACCACCACTGTCCATCTCACAGCATTATACCACTACTGTCCATCTCACAGCATTACACCACAACTGTCCACCTCACAGCATTACACCACCACTGTCCATCTCACAGCATTACACCACCACTGTCCATCTCACAGCATTATACCACTACTGTCCATCTCACAGCATTACACCACAACTGTCCACCTCACAGCATTACACCACCACTGTCCATCTCACAGCATTACACCACCGTCCATCTCACAGCATTATACCACTACTGTCCATCTCACAGCATTACACCACAACTGTCCACCTCACAGCATTACACCACCACTGTCCATCTCACAGCATTACACCACCACTGTCCATCTCACAGCATTATACCACTACTGTCCATCTCACAGCATTACACCACCACTGTCCAGCTCACAGCATTACACCACCACTGTCCAGCTCACAGCATTATACCACTACTGTCCATCTCACAGCATTACACCACCACTGTCCAGCTCACAGCATTACACCACCACTGTCCATCTCACAGCATTACACCACCACTGTCCAGCTCACAGCATTATACCACTACTGTCCATCTCACAGCATTACACCACCACTGTCCACCTCACAGCATTACACCACCACTGTCCATCTCACAGCATTACACAGTCACTGTCCATCTCACAGCATTACACAGCTACTGTCCTTCTCACAGCATTACACAGTCACTGTCCAGCATTACACCACAACTATCCGGCTCACAGCATTACACCTCCACTGTCCATCTCACAACATTATACCACCACTGTCCATCTCACATCATTACACCATCACTGTCCATCTCACATCATTACACCATCACTGTCCATCTCACAGCAATATACCGCCACTGTCCTTCTCACAGCATTACACCGCTACTGTCCTCACAGCATTACACCGTCACTGTCCATCTCACAGCATTACATGGCCACTGTCCATCTCACAGCATTGTGCACCATTACTGTCCTTCTCACAGCATTACACCACTACTGTCCTTTTCAGAGCATTACACGCACCGCTACTGTCCTTCTCATAACATTACACCACTATTGTCCACCGCACAGCATTGCACCACCACTGTCCATCTCAGAATTACACTGCTACTGTCCATCTCACATCATTACACCACTACTGTCCTTCTCATAGCATTACACCACTATTCTCCACCTAACAGCACTACACCACCACTGTCCATCTCAGAATTACATTGCTATTGTCCACCTCACAGCATTACATTGCTACTGTCCACTCACAGCATTACACCGCCCCTCTCCATCTCACAGCATTACACGCCCCTCTCCATCTCACAGCATTACACGCCCCTCTCCACCTCACAGCATTACACGCCCCTCTCCATCTCACAGCATTACACCGCCCCTCTCCATCTCACAGCATTACGCCGCCCCTCTCCATCTCACAGCATTACACTGCCCCTCTCCATCTCACAGCATTATACCACCCCTGTCCAGCTCACAGCATTACACCGCCCCTGTCCATCTGACAGCATTACATTGCTACTGTCCACCTCACAGCATTACATTGCCCGTGTCCATCTCACAGCGTTACATCGCCCCCATTCCATCTCACAGCATTACGCTGTCCCTCTCCATCTCACAGCATTACGCCGCCCCTCTCCATCTCACAGCATTACACCGCCACTGCCCATCTCACAGCATTACACCACCATTGTCTATCTCACAGCATCACACCACCACTGTCCATCTCACAGCATTACACCACCACTGTCCATCTCACAGCATTACACCACCACTGTCCATCTCACAGAATTACATTGCTACTGTCCACCTCACAGCATTACACCGCCCCTCTCCATCTCACAGCATTACACCGCCCCTCTCCATCTCATAGCATTACACCGCCTCTCTCCATCTCACAGCATTACAGCGCCTCTCTCCATCTCACAGCATTACCGTGCCCCTCTCCATCTCACAGCATTACACCACCCCTCTCCATCTCACAGCATTACGCTGCCCCTGTTCAGCTCACAGCATTACACCGCCACTGTCCATCTCACAGAATTACACCGCCCCTCTCCACCTCACAGCATTACACCTCCCCTGTCCACCTCACAGCATTACACCTCCCCTGACCACCTCACAGTATTACACCACCCCTGTCCATCTCACAGCATTACACCTCCCCTGTCCATCTCACAGCATTACACCACCCCTGTCCATCTCACAGCATTACACCACCCCTGTCCATCTCACAGCATTACACCTCCCCTCTCCACCTCACAGCATTACACCGCCCCTGTCCATCTCACAGCATTACACCACCCCTGTCCACCTCATGACCTAACTCTTCCTTTTCCCACCTCACAGAACTACATTGCCCCGATCTAGCTGGGATACCTTCCTTTCTTACCTCTATGATAAAGTAATGAGTAATATTCTGGCAATATGAATGGCACGCAATCAGAAAGACAGATTGTTGTCAGCGCTATCACCACAGCTACAATTTTGTATGGATCCATGGTTGCCAAGTCACACAGCCGGCCCAGGTGATACAGGGGGTGTGGTCAAATCTGGGAGGTGTGGCCTCACCTGCTTTGAAAAAAGTAAATAAGAAATAGTATGTGGCCCACCACGAAGAGGGATATTTCGCCACCGCTGTGGCCCTCAAGCAAACCTCAGCCCCTGTAATTAGTAATTAGTGCCTGCATATTGTTATTGGTTACTGCCCATGTATTCTGTCTACAGGTGATATACCGGGTTCTGGATCCAGCTATTCCCATCAGAGACCCGTACAGCTCTCGCATTCAAAGTAAGTCCTGTCTAATGAAACCAGCCGAGCAGAGAAGCACAGGGCCGCCGAGGTTTGGGGCGAAGCCGCTGGAAGGGAATCACGGCATCGCAGGGGTGTTGGCCTAAATTTTGCAACCCAGCCTGTTGCCCGCTATGGCCTCCTATTTATGTAGGCGACGTGTCTGCATTAATTGTGCAGAAATGATATAATATCTGCTCCCGTGTTGATACATACATCCCAACCGAATGCGCCTCTTTGGCATATGCACCCGAAGAAGGGCATGGACTCATGGGAAAGGAGCACGCCTATGTTTCTAGCATTTTGGGGGAATACCCTGCACTCCCGACGATGCTCAGCTGTCCTTCAGGCTCTCCCCGCACTGCCTAAGATGTGTGCTCCCCCATCTACCTCTCCCCCCTCCTCTTCCCACCAAAAGCTGGAAAGTTGGGAGGTATTTTAATTGAATATCATATCCTCAAGAAATAAAGCGAAAAGAAAATAATTGGAATTCCTAAAACTTTTGTTTTCAGTGTTAGCAGAGCTATTCCATCCTCCTACACATGGGGGTAAATTTACTAAGATAGGAGTTCTATTTGAGATGGGATGTTGCCCCTAGCAACCAATCAGATTCCAGGTATTATCTTCTAGAAGGTGCTAGATAAATGAGAAGTAGAATCTGATTGGTTGCTACGGGCAATATCCCATCTTCAATAGAACTCCCATCTTAGTAAATTCACCCCATGGTGACTAGTTGTGGATAATAATGAAATCCACAATACTGTATGGGATAATGAGCTCCCTACTGCAATATATAAACATGTTAGAAGTCACCATTACCATATGTAGAACACAATAACATATGACAAGTGCTTTCATACAGGTCTCAGAAATTCAAGATGTCTGTATGGGGTCTATTCATGAAGCAGTGAAAAATGTTGAGAAGTGAGCCAGTGGAGAAGTCGCCCATGGCAACCAATCAGCATTGAAGTAACATTTATAATTTGCATACTATACAATTGTATGGAGCAGCTGATTGGTTGCTATTGGCAACTTCTCCACAGGCTCACTTCTCCACTGTTTTCACTGCTTCATGAATAAACCCCTATATGTAACGTATTAAGGGGGCCATTCCGAGTTAATCGCACGTAGCAACTTTTTGCTGCCCGTGCGATCAACTAGACGCCGCCTCTGGGGGAGTGTATTTTTGCATAGCAGGGCTGCGAACGCTTATGCAGACTCGCTATGCAAAAAAAGATTCCTGTAAAACAAGACCAGGGTCAGAGTTACTTACCCCGTGCGATCGATCCAGCAGGTCCCGGAATTGACGTCTGCGTTGGACTCACCACTCCCCGAAAACGGGGAGTATCCGCCCTGGAGCGCTTTCCCGCTGTCATTCTTCTTGCGATCGCGTGCGCAATCACTTTCTTGTTTCTTCTGGTCATTGCCCGGTGATGTCGCCGGGCAACGACGCGCGTGCGCATTGCGGGCTCCGTGCAGCTGCAGTTCCGACCCGTTCGCACCGCTGTGACAAGCAGCAGCGTGCGAACGGGTCGGAATTACCCCCTAAGCCTGGAGAAGGGATAAAGAAGTGATAAAGTGGTGATAAGTGCAAGGTGATAACGCACCAGCCAATCAGCTCCAATATGTAAATTGACAGTTATAAGCTGATTGGCTGGTGCGTTATCACCTTCCACTTATCACTGCTATATCACTTCTGTATGCCTTCTCCAGGCTTAGGGGTCTATTTACTAAGCCTCGGATGGAGATAAAGTCGCTGGAAATACAGTACCAGCCAATCAGCTCCTAACTGCTATGCCACAGGCTGTGTTTGAAAAATGACATTTAGGAGCTGATTGGCTGGTACTTTATCTCCAGCAACTTTATCTCCATCCAAAGCTTAGTATATAGACCCCCTATATACATCTGCCCCATGTACAATAAGGGGTGGGCTATTCCTTACAATGGAAAGCTATTCTTAATTAACAAAGAAGCGATGACATCAGAATGCGCCGATTATAAGCGATGACATCACAACTCACGGTCAGTACGGATTTTATTTTCAGGAGTGTGCCCTTGTGCGAGACATTGGGGGTAATTCCAAGTTGATCGCAGGATTTTTGATAGCAATTGGGCAAAACCATGTGCACTGCAGGGGAGGCAGATGTAACATGTGCAGAGAGAGTTAGATTTGGGTGGGTTATTTTATTTCTGTGCAGGGTAAATACTGGCTGCTTTATTTTTACACTGCAAATTAGATTGCAGATTGAACACACCCCACCCAAATCTAACTCTCTCTGCACGTTATATCTGCCTCCCCTGCAGTGCACATGGTTTTGCCCAATTGCTATCAAAACTCCTGCTGCGATCAACTTGGAATTACCCCCATTGTTCCAAGAGCGATTTCACCCCTCCGGTCGCACAGAGCCGTCTGACACAGGGGCTGGATAATGCCCCATTCTTGAGCTATTTCTTGACAGTTACAGAGACGTCTGATTCCTTTCTAAAAGCAGGGGAGCTATTTGTGAGCGGGGGGGGGGGGGGGGGGGGGGGGGAAGAGATCTGTGGCTGTTACTGATTTAGCTCTGTGTTTTCAGCGTCGTCGCTCTATTCCCTTACATGGCAGACTCCCGGCTTAAGGGACGATACTGGGTGTTACTGTTGGCCCCTCTCCAGTCACCAGCCATGTGTGGAGCTAAAAAGCAGATTACTGTACAATCCTGACATGTCCCAGCTGGTTTAGTTAGTGAAAGTGTCACTCTGCAGAACATCTATGAGGATGAGCGCGCTGGGGGAGAGGGGGGGGGGGGGGGGGTCATAATTAGATTTGCAATAACCTTTCTCAGGGTCACAGAGTACCCATCTGATGCTCTTTATATAATAACAGTCCTGTAACTAGATAACAAGTCTACTGGCTGTTTAGCCGTGTTCACAGTGGTTTGTTATAAGGCTCTACACTACAGCGTAACAGGTGCAAACCGGAAAGAAGCTGTTTTATAATGTGGCGTACATGAGGGGGTCATTCCAACCTGATCGCACGCTAGGTTTTTTCGCTGTGCTGCGATCAGGTTACCACTGCGCATGCGTATGCACCGTAATGCGCACGCACGTCATACGGGTACAAAGCGGATCGTTGCTAAGCGATGGATTTAACGAAGAATCCATTTGCACAGCCGATCGCAAGGTGATTGACAGGAAGAAGGCGTTTGTGGGTGGCAACTGACCGTTTTCTGGGAGTGTTTGGAAAAACGCAGGCGTGTCCAAGCGTTTGCAGGGCGGGTGTCTGACGTCAAATCTGGACATGAACAGGCTGAAGTGATCGCAGCGGCTGAGTAAGTTCAGACTACTCAGAAACTGCACAAAACTGTTTTTGTCCCGCTCGGCTGCACATGCGTTCGCACACTTGCAAAGCTAAAATACACTCCCCCGTGGGCGGCGACTATCTGATCGCTGCGCTGCAAAAAATAGCCAGCGAGCGATCAGGTCGGAATTACCCCCATGGTACAACTCTACAGTATACTACGGTGATCCTATACTCAATTAAAGTGTGGAGATATACAAATGCTACTGTAATTTGAGCATTCCCCACGTGTACAAGCATGAGATGGACTGTGTAAAACGTGAAGCGTCCACTTATCTGTGCATACCTGCCAACATTTGTGTAGCTGAATTTGGAAACTTGCGCGACTTCGTGGGTAGGGTGCGCTGTACCCTAGTGCGCTTTCTCCACATGTATCTAACCCTGTGATTCACGCAGTTGGAAAGGAGCTGCAAGTTATAGAAAATATATTGTTAATTCATTTCTATTGTTTGTCCTATTTGGTGCGCTGTAACCTATTGCGCTTTCTTAACGTGCATCTAACCCTGTGATTCACGCAGTTTCCCTGTTGCTGGAGGGCTTGGTTTGTTAAACTGTGCATGTCCTTTTTAATATCCAAAATAAGGGTGGGAAGGGCCCAAGGACAATTCCATCTTGCACAACCGTTCATTACTCCCACTGCTGTGTGTCAGTGTTTCATAGATTTGCTATAAACTTCTGTGTGTTTGTGCCGCTGCTCTGTCGCTTAGTAAACCAGCCAGCTCGCTGAACACTTTGGCACTCATTCCGAGTTGATCGCTCGCTGACGTTTTTCGCAGCGCAGCGATCAGGTTACCACTGCCCGTGCATATGCACCGCAATGCGCATGCGCGTTGTACGGGTACAAACAGCATCGTTGCTGTGCAATGCTTCTAACGACGAATCCATTCGCACAACCGATCGCAAGTAGATTGACAGGAAGAGGGCGTTTATGGGTGTCAACTGACCCTTTTCTGGGAGTGGTAGGGAAAACGCAGGTGTGTCCAAGTGTTTGCAGGGCGGGTGTCTGACGTCAATTCCGGGACCGGACAGGCTGAAGTGATCGCAGCGGCTGAGTAGGTCCAGAGCTACTCAGAAACTGCAAAAAACTTTTTTGTCCCACTCGGCTGCACAAGCGTTTGCACACTTGCAAAGCGAAAATACACTCCCCTAGAGTCGGTGACTATCTGATCGCTGCTTTGCAAAAAATAGCTAGCGAGCGATCAACTCGGAATGAGGGCCTTTGTCCTAAAGTGGATGAAAACAACATTGTGAGCTATAAGGTGGTCAAAATTGTCTGCAAATTACTGGAAATTAATGTTATTGAGGTTAATAATACTAGGCCCAAATTAAGTGATTTCAGTTGTTTTTTGTAAATTTTTTAAAAAAAAATCCAAATCCAAATCCAGTCACGGCGGTTTGGCAAATCCAAAGTTGGCCGACGAATTAGAACCAAATCCAAATCGAGCAAAAATGGCCCAGCGCACAACCTTAATTTTATCCAGCTTATCTGTGGCGTACGTTTTGCCTGTGCATAACGGAGGCAGCCATTTTGTAGTCTGAATCAGCCACAATACACCCTATATATTCACTAGACTCCAGTGATATTACCAAGGTATGTTGTGTAGGCGATGTATGTGTCTAATGTGCAGGTCGCAGTCCATAGAGATCTGATAAGCAATATTATACTAATGTTGTTTGATTTTGACAAGCAACTTTAACATGTTCTGTAGGGAAAGGGTAAAGAAACAAGATTATTTTACATTTATTTATTTACCACATTTGCAATTTATTCCAGGATTGATTTATTTCTAAATGGTCTTCATCTGAGGGGACAGACTGAGCGGCATTCTAGTTGTATCCAAAGTACAATGGACTCTGGGGCTAATTCAGATGTGACTGGAGTTGCTATAATTTCCTTGGAAGCAGCAGTGATAGCATTGTGTGATGATGTCTTAGGACGCACCATCGGATCACTCAGTCACCATCGAGCAGCTTGCAGCACCCATGGGAATGCGCAAGCCACCCGTTGCAGGTCCAAGCAAGAGACCAGGAAATCTGTCCAACGACGTAAATCCTGGCCTCTTCCTCCCCTAAACGGCGGCGACTCAATTTGCCGCCCCCGAAACGGCTTCATACTTTCAATCACTGACAATCTGCTGCTGTCCTGCGTCGCTGGACCTGTTCATGAATGCGCAGGACAGGTCCTGCGTATGTGAAAAGTCCTGAACATCAGTATATTATGTATTCGTGAAAGTCTGTATCATAGGCAGACACTCTGGCTTTTTGAGAGTACAAGGCCCAGGATGACCTTCCAGGTCCAATGGCTGGAACCTGCAGTTACATGATAGCCAGAGAACCAGATGGTGGCCATCTATGTTCTGCGTCATCATAGCAGAAGTGATGGACTTGCCATCAATAAAAAATACCTCAATATTTTTTTACCTTACTCCACAATTAAGAACTTCTTATTGGGCTTTCTTTGTGCATGGGAGAATCAGACACAATAATCTTTACAAGGTTCTGTTGTTATAATTTTATATCGTAGATCTGCTGAAGATCACCAACCTCAGAATCAATTTCACCAAGCTGCACACGTTGGGAGACAACTTGCTGGACTCCCGCCTGGAGATAAAGGAGAAGTATTATTACGCCCTGTATGAGCTGGTAGTGCGAGGAAACTGCTTCTGTTACGGCCACGCCTCCGAGTGTGCCCCCATACCAGGCATTTCCAAGGACATAGAGGGAATGGTACAAGACTTACATTACTTTCATCTGTTTCTTCATGATCTTTTACCTCAATCAAGAAATGACACATAATGCCTCCTACCTCAGTCGTCAAATAACTTAACAGAACCCAATACTGATTGGCTGTCCTGAAGTCACATGGTCTGCAGCACAACCTGACATAGTGACAGTTTGTTGAAGTTAGGTTCCTTTGGTGGAACGTCCATGGGCATAGTGGCAGAAGGTCATCCCCTGGTGCTTAGAGAGCCCGCTAGCGTACACTGACAGTGACCCAGTAACAGCGACTGCGATAAGAACTTTATTGTATCATTCATTAGTTAATGCCACCCAAAATCAATTTTTAAGCTTTAGTCTTTCGTTTTTTGATACTGAATACACCATTAAAGTCTTTATGACAAGAATGATCAACGGTTGCAGACAAGAGGAACATGACAATCTGCGCCTACTGAACAGCTCATCCATTGCTGGTCACACACACGATGTCTACAGAGATATCGGGCATGATGGCAAATGTAGTCACAAGAAAAACACATGTATACACGTGCAGTTAGTATTTGCTAAATAGCAGTCCACCAAAGTTAGAATCAGAGGGTAATGACATAGACCGCTATTGATAAATGCGTGGTTAAGTCTTGCCGTTAAGCTGGTTTGACCAGATGGTGCTGCACAACTGAGAGTCTAACCTACAGATGGAGCCCTCCTCATCTATCCCTTTAATAGGATTAACTGAGCCAGGGCATTCAGACTTAATCCCCTGCTGTAATGACTTAATCCCCTGCTGTAATGACTTAATTCCATGCTGTATTGTTCTCTCTGTATTGTATTGCATCTGAAAACAATAGATTAAAGACTTATGCTAATAAACCTCGGTGCACCTAGGCGCAGCAGAGAAGGCTAGAGGTGCATGGCTCCATCTGTGTGTATACGTAAATCATCTGAATTTAGTGAAAAAGGAAAGTAGGAGAGTTGATGGAATCCATGTATACAGTGGTATCCTTGATGGTATCCTTGTATACAGTGAGCTAGTGTCCAATGGCTGACGCGTTTCTCCACCTCCAGATAGGCTTTGCTGTCAACCGCCGTCTAATTCAATACAAATACGCAGTGTAGCCTCAGATTTTGTCTTAATGCTCCTGTATTCTCCAATCCCCAGGTACACGGGAGATGTGTGTGCAAACACAACACAAAGGGGCTGAATTGTGAACAGTGTGATAGTTTCTTCAATGACATTCCCTGGAGACCTGCCGAAGGACGCAGTACAAACGCCTGCAAAAGTGAGTGAACTGTTTTTGTCACGTCAAAAAGCGGAGGAAGATATAAATTTCCCTGCGCCGCTGCGCGGTGCAATAACATTAGAATAAGCTGTTACTATTTGTTTATGAAAAGTAATGTTTATAATTATATAACACTTACATATTACACAGCGTATTACAGAGAAAATTTAGTCATAAGTGAATTTGAAATGTGGGAGGAAACCAGGGCAACTACCAGAAACCCACGCAAACACAAGGAGAACTTACTAACTGCACACCAACAGAATGCAGGTTGGGCTAAAACTCCTGACCCCAGCACTGCAAGGCAATACTAACCAATGTGCCACTGTGCGCCCAAAATATAAATTGCCATGTGTCCTGGATCTGCCAAAATGGTCCGTCTAATAGGTCACTACAGCGGTTATAGCCTATATCCTTCTATTTAAATAACTGGCAGCAACAGCAGTCTCCACGCCGCGGAGTGTCACTTGTCACGCTGCTTGCAGTCCATTTGGTCATTGCACAAGTATACGCTGCAGCAAAAGGCCTTAGTTCCCATCACAAGATTCAAAATAAATAACCTGCAGAGTCTTCATAGTTATAGACCTTGTTTCTCACAATCCCGTTGACATGGCAACCAGCCAGGGGTGAGTGCGGCATTTGGGAACCTGCTTAAATCAACCATACACCAACACACGTTTCTTTTATAGAGAATGACTAAACAATGCCTTCCTTTCAGAATGCAACTGTAACAATCACTCGCGAAAGTGCCACTTTGACATGGCGGTCTACCTGTCCACCCGGAACACGAGCGGCGGCATTTGTGACGAATGTCTGCATAACACCATGGGTCGGAACTGTGAGCTCTGCAAGCCATTCTACTTCAAAGACCCCACAAGGGACATCCGAGATAGCAGTGTGTGCAAAGGTACCTTGTACTTGGTCGTCATTGTTATTGGAGTTCAGACATGCAAGTCACAGGGGGATATGTACTAAGCAGTGATAAAAGTGGAGAAGTGAGCCAGTGGAGAAGTTGCCCATGGCAACCAATCAGCATTGACGTAACATTTATAATTTGCATATTTTAAACATATACAGAGCAGCTGATTGGTTGGCATGGGCAACTTCTCCGCTGGCTGTTTCTCCACTTTTATCACTGCTTAGTACATCTCCCCCACAGTCTGATATCCCCCCACAGTATGTTCTCACCTTAGTTCTGCTGTCCCCTATATTCTTGCCAGTGTGATGTCTGCTTCTCCAAGTGGGAGTTCTATAATAAATAGCTGCTCCTCATATATGGGGCCAGATGTACTAAGCCTGAAAAGTGATAAATATCACAGTGATAAAGTACCAGCCAATCGGCTCCTAACTGTCATTTTTCAAACACAGCCTGTAATATGGCAGTTAGGAGCCGATTGGCTGGTGCTTTATTACAGTGATATTTATCACTTTTCAGGCTTAGTACATCTCCCCCAGTATCCGTGCCAGAAAATAGATTTAAAAACACAGATATGAAAAGACAAAACCGAAAGACGCACACGGCGTGGTCATTTGAACCATTCAAAGTTTGTGCAAAAGTAAGTACTGTGCGCACTTTGAAATGAATAAATAAAGCTTTTACATGTCTGATGTTCTCCGACACTGTCACTCAGAAGATGAGCCAGATGATTCATGGACCTTGTATGAATGTGAGATACCTGAAGTCAGACCCCAGCACCAAAAACACCGGAAAATACCCCAGTGCGCAGTAGTAGTTTAGGTTTATTCTTAAAATAATGGAGTAAAAAACTCATATACTGTAGGAATAAAATATAATTGCGCAAATCACAAAAGATGACCCAAATCATGTAGGATGGAACCCACCATGACCAGAAAGAAATGAAGCTCCAAGCCAGTTGTATATGTACGCACATAGGGCTGGATTCAAATCTTAACGCGCCCCCTATCTCCCGTCTAAAGTGACGGGAGATAAAGGGGCGAAATTCAAATATCCCCCATTATCGTCCCTATCACGCCCAGTACAGTCGGGTTTGGGCGCGCAAAGCACTTAAACCCGACTAAACTAATGGGCGTGATCGTGAAAAGACCCTTTTGGGAGCCCAAACGGGTCTCTTTACATGCATTTCAGCATTGAAATTAACTTGTGGTGCCCGTCAGCAGTAATATTAGAATACCGCCGGCGGTCGCGATCGCGGCCGGGAGGGGAGGAATAACATTTGAATCCGGCCCATAGTATGTATCAATTTCATCATCAGTCAAAACAATAAGTCAGAATGAAGGGGGGAAATTACACTTTCTCTCTCGCCGAGTAAAGCCGCTTTTCTGAAATGAACTTACAAAATTATGTTTTTTGTTTTTCTTACAGAAAGATGAATAAAGTTTTTCTATTATAAATAAATGTTGTGAAAACTTTATCAATTGTTTCTAAATTGATGAGGAGACAAGGGGCCTAATTTAGAACTGATCGTAGCTGTGCGTTTTTGCACAGCAGCCGATCAGGTCTGAACTGCGCATTGGCATCTCATCCCAGCGATCGACTCGTTTGCTGGGCGGGAGGGGGTGGGCGGGCGTCGTTTGGCCGCCGTTTTTGGGGGCGTGGTCCAGGCAACGCAGGCATGGCAGGACCGTGCGGGGGGTGGGCCGCAGCGGCTGCGTGATGTCACACGCAGTCACTGCGACCCGGGATGCGAGAAGTAGCTCCCTGCCAGCACACGGAGCTACTTGTCAAGTACAAAAGCATCGTAAATGTAAATGATTGTAGATGTGCTAAATTTAGCACATCTAGGATCAGGTCTGAATTTAGCCCCAATGTGGATAGGGTATTTTTGGGGAGGCGTTGCTGAGCTCGGTCAGTTAGTGTTGGGGCAGTAGCTGGTGTCGGAGCTATGACGCGGGAGCAATGCCGAGACTGTCCGCACTTTGCATGCGCATCGTGGAATCTTGCTACATCTGTGTGTGCTATAAAGGAGCCAGGGGTGTTTAGTTAGTAAGCTTGGACGCCGGTATACATTTAAAGAATAAAAATGTGTGTTTTACCTGCTTGGTGAAAATACCGTGACTCCCTGCAGTTTGGCAGCCTGTCTGGCCAAGTCAGAACACCTGTGAAGGCCTATCTTTTAAAGGCAAGGAGGGGGCGTGGCTTGCCTGTCAATCTGGGAGGGGGAATCTGGGTTAGATAAGGCATCTTTAGGCCATTTGTGTTGGATGATCGATGCCAGTTAGTGGCCGGTGACTAGGGAGTAGGTCTCTGTTAGTAAGTGAACATTGGGGGTCATTCAGACCTGATCGCACGCTAACTTTTTTCGCTGTGCTGCGATCAGGTCAGAACTGCGCATGCGTATGCACCGTAATGCGCACCCGCACAAAGCGGATCATTGCTGTGCGATGGGTTTTACTAAGAATCCATTTGCACGGACGTTCGCAAGGAGATTGACAGGAAGAAGGCGTTTGTGGGTGGCAACTGACCGTTTTCTGGGAGTGGTTGAAAAAACGCAGGCGTGTCCAAGCATTTGCAGGGTGGGTGCCTGACGTCAATTCCGGCTCCGTGGCTGAGTAAGTCCTGGGCAACTCAGAAACTGCACAAAACTTTTTTGTAGCGCTCGGCTGCACATGCGATCGCACACTTGCAAAGCAAAAATACACTCCCCTATGGGCGGCGACTATCTCCTCGCAGCAGTGCAAAAAAACCCTAGCGAGCGATCAGGTCTGAATTGGGCCCATTCTTCACTGTGAAAGTTGATGTTTTGCGGTTATCCTGGAAAAATAAAACAGTGATGAAGAAGTCCAGAATCAGTGTGCGTGCCTCCACTATAGGGCTACTTTGCTACAGTATACTGTATGTGTATATATAATTTACATATATACACACACACTAGCATTTGCAGGGTCACCCGGTTCCGCCACCCCACCTGGTCTGTCTCCAGCTCTACTCCCTCAGTCTGCTCCCATAGCACCCCCCCCCCCTTCCCAGTCCTCCTCACTTTGTATATATACACTAAGTCTCCGCCCCCCTTTTTATTCGCTCCCCTCTCCTACCCACCGGCACCATTGTGGCGCCATCCCTGCAGCTCTGCCCGACTGCACCCCGCTAGCTCCCATACTTCCCATGGTCCTCCTCTCCTAAGTTTGTCTTGTCTTTGTCACCCCCTGTGCTCTTTAGTAAAAGGGTTTCCCATTTACATATTCACCAAGTCCCATTTTTCATTTCATCTTATTATGGTCATGTTAACAAGGGGTGGGATAAGGTAGCAGTAGGGGGGGGGGCACACCTTTTTTATCAGTCCCAGGCCCCACAATTTCTGATGGCAGCCCTGTGCGTGCTTACAGATCCATCTAGACATATAAAAGAAAAACACTATGGGGGAGATGAACTATGTCTTGGAGAGTGATAAAGTAGATAGAGATAAAGTACCAGCCAATCAGCTCCTGTCATTTTTCATACACAGCCTGTAGCATGGCAGTTAGGAGCTGATTGGCTGGTGCTTTCTCACTCTCCAAGGTTTAGTATATCTCCCCCCATGTGAGAGGTTTTGGACTACTCCTGTGCTACGTTCTCTTCATCTTTTCTTAGTTCTGATGTAATGCAATGTATAGAAACTCAAATGCTGTAGCTGCCGCTTATGGCAGAACCATAAAACCACTGTTATGTTTCCCCGGCAGCTTGTGACTGTGACCCAGATGGCTCTCTAAATGGAGGACTCTGTGACGCTCAGGATGACCCGGTTTTGGGGCACATTGCTGGACAGTGCCGTTGCAAAGATTTTGTTGAAGGTCCACGATGTGACAGATGCAAGTCAGGATTTTTCGGGCTTAGTGCTGACAGCTTCCAAGGATGTAGAAGTAAGAGTCCAAGTAAAACAAGTGACAGAAATAGTATCCATTGTTTTAAACACATAAATGATGACAGATTTGGTGAAGGACATTTACATATAGATGGGTTGATGGATCAGCTGCAGATGGTTTAGAGTTGATAAGTCAGCCATAGATGGGTTAGAGTTGATGGGTCAGCCACAGATGGTTAGAGTTGATGGACTTGCCGTAGATGGGTTAATGTTGATGGATCAGCCATAGATGGGTTAGAGTTAATGGGACAGCTGCAGATGGGTTAGAGTTGATGGGCCAGCCACAGATGGGTTAGAGTTGATGGATCTGCCATAGATGGGTTAGAGTTGATGGGTCAGCCATAGATGGGTTAGAGTTGATGGATCAGCTGCAGATGGTTTAGAGTTGATAAGTCAGCCATAGATGGGTTAGAGTTGATGGGCCAGCCACAGATGGGTTAGAGTTGATGGATCTGTCGTTGATGGGATAGCTTTGATGGGTCAGCCGTAGGTGGGTTAGCATTGATGGGTCAGCCGCAGATGGGTTAGAGTTGATGGATCAGCTGCAGATGGTTTAGAGTTGATAAGTCAGCCATAGATGGGTTCGAGTTGATGGGCCAGCCACAGATGGGTTAGAGTTGATGGATCTGCCGTTGATGGGATAGCTTTGATGGGTCAGCCGTAGGTGGGTTAGCGTTGATGGGTCAGCCTCAGATGGGTTAGAGTTGATGGGTCAGCCATAGATGGGTTAGAGTTGATGGATCAGCCATGCATGGGTTTAGAGTTGATGGATCAGCCGTAGAGGGGTTACAGTTGATGGATCAGCCATAGACGGGTTAGAGTTGATGGGTCAGCCTCAAATGGGTTAGAGATTTATCCAAGCAGAAGTTAGACTTAAAACACTGAAGGGGAAGTTTTCTCTAAGCTCAATTAAGGATTTGATAGAATGGGTTGGATTGGTTATCGCTCCTTATATACTAAGTGTATAGACATTGGGGACTTTCTTGCACCTTCTGCGAGAACCACACAAGCCAACTTTCTATGTGAAATGCAGCAACAATATCCCAGTGGTAGCACTTGTGTAATTTCTATTTTGCATGCTGTATAACAGTGCTTAAAACTTTGTTTTTGGATTGGACAGCAGCATTCCAGGATCCCATATGTCAGTATGCCATTGCTACAGGATCTCAGATCCTATATGTCAGTGTGTCAATGTTGTGGGGTCCCAAGTGCCAGTGTGCAATTATTCCAGGATAATAAGTGTCAGTGTACCATTGTTTCTGGAACACAGATGTCAGTGCGTCCCTGTTCAGTGTTGCCTAATGTCAGTGCGTCATTGTTCTAAGATCCTACGTCTTAGTGTACTATTGTTACTGGCCTTTGGGGTCATTCAGAGTTGTTAGCAAATCGTTCTGCACTGCAGGTGGGGTAGAATGTAACATGTGCACTGAGAGTTCGGGGGGGGGGGGAGAAAGACTTTGCTTTTGACTACAGTATTGAACACTGTGACTTGTAGAGTATTTTAGTGCCTGGTCCATAACTACTATACATTGGTGGTCATTCCGAGTTGTTCGCTCGTTGCCGTTTTTCGCAACGCAGCGATTAGGTGGAAACTGTACATGCGCATGGTACGAAGCGCGCATGCGCTAAGTTATTTAACACAAAACTTAGCAGTTTTGCTGGTGTTCGTTTTCAGTCGCACTGCAGATCAGTGAGTGATTGACAGGAAAGGGGCGTTTCTGGGAGGTAACTGAGCATTTTCCGGGAGTGTGCTAAAAAACACAGGCGTGCCAGGGAAAAACGCAGGAGTGGCTGGAGAAACGGGGGAGTGGCTGGCCGAACGCAGGGCGTGTTTGTGACGTCAAACCAGGAACTAAACGGACCGAGCTGATCGCAATCTAGGAGTAGGTCTGGAGCTGCTCAGAAACTGCAGGGAATTATTTAGTAGCAGTTCTGCTAATCTTTCGTTCGCTATTCTGCTAAGCTAAGATACACTCCCAGAGGGCGGCGGCCTAGCGTTTGCAATGCTGCTAAAAGCAGCTAGCGAGCGATCAACTCGGAATGACCACCATTATCAGACTGTGCGCGATGATGCAGATCACTGAGCGAAACGCGTAGCACAAAATACATTGTAAGTTATACCATTTTATTTATTTTTTGCTTTATTTTTATTTTATGCTATACTCCATGTTTTTAAATTAAAAGTTTAATAAAAGTTATGTTTCAAATCAAAAGTTATTTAAAATTCTGTTACCTATTATTAGTTTTACAATTTAGTATCGATCATAAGAGTAATCCCTACTCCAGGATACTATTGTTGTGCTATTTGTCATTTTACAATAACATATTTTGATGCCTGTTTTAGGCATTTTAATAACTCTTGGGCACCATATATTGTTACTTCAGCAAATACCACAATGATTTATATAAATCCTAACCCATTACCTTAGTTTGATATTAAATGGTTCTATACTCTTTATGCTACACCAGGCACCAGCAACTACCTTTTCTGTTTGATATTATTGTGTATATCATATTACTTATTCCTATGCCGATGTGAGAAAAAGTAATAAGGAGGTAGAATTGAGTCTACGTGAAAATAATTGTCTTGACAATGTTACAGGAAGATTGTACACTGATTGGCTCTTGTTTTGACAGGGTGCCAGTGTGACCCCAGGGGAACAATTTCAGATGGTTCCAAGTGTGATATCATTAGTGGAGACTGCTTTTGCAAGCGCTTTGTAACTGGCCGAAGCTGTAACCAATGTTTGGTGAGTATGGTGCAATCAGACTAGGAAAACTTGACTCTACTGCCCTCACATGGTGAGGGGTTGGTTTGCCATTGTGCCGTGTCACTTGATTTGATTGATGTAATCAGGCGGGTTGTAGAAATTGCAAACCACTTTGGTTTTATATGTATAAAAATAACCACAATAATACAAATACAAACATATAGATACCGGCCAGTATCACACTTATAAAATAATTATTAATATGATTCAAACTTTATCATAAAATTGATATATCAACTGGTTATCCTTTAAATAGATCTATCCTAAAGAAGCTTCCAATCAAATTGATAATATATCATATATTAATACTTGCATTGATACTGCACTAGTAACGAAGCATGCACAGAAAAGCCCTAACAATGTGATAAAGAGAAATGTCCAGAATTATAGCAAAATGAAATGATGGAAAGCAATGAGTTAAAAGTCCAGATAATTAGCACAATGGGTTAGTAAGCACCTATGAGCAAGCATTCATTCCTTTTGGACAAGCAGCCTTCCAACAATCCCTGTTTGGGGGGTGTATGTTGGAATTAGTATGTTGTATAGCCACACAAAGTCCGTTCAGCCCAAATAAATTTAGCAGAATTAATGACCATGAATATTTTCCTTTAAGGCTGCAAAGGCTGGCAGCCCAAATGCCCGAGTATAGAAGCAAAGTTAGTAAGATATATTACTGCACATATTGCATTAAGCCAGGATTAGAGCACATTTAGCAGAAGCACTCAGCATAGATTTTATCCTTTATGGCTGCAAAGACTAGCAGCATATGTATCAAAAGGTAGCCAGATACTTGGATCAGCTCATTCCCCTGTGCACTGGGGTAAAGATAAAACAGTTCACCGGCCGGTAAATAGAGGTTGTGAGCCACACACCTGATGACTGCAATTGGTGAGACGTAATCTCCTGACTCACAACGCCTGTTGATGTCCCACACAAACACATTTCTCCGCCTCAGGGTCCGTTTTCAGCGGCTTCATCAGTGTCCAATGCGTCTGCCTGTCTCCTTAGAACTTTAAATACCGGACTTGTAGAAATGTGTGAACGATCTCTCACGTCACATTCTGTGTAGGGTCATTGTTTGGAACCAGTGTATTATAAACCCTTACATTTAAATCCGAACATTCCTTTGTCGAGCTCTACCTAGTTCTTGAACAACTGGATCAATGTGGGAAATTTGCTCAGTAATCCAGATGTTTTGTGGTTTTACCAAACGTAGTATAAGATCAGATCAGATTTACATGATTAAACCATCCTCAGCTGGACTATTCCCTTGGACAAACACATAAAGCATAATTGTAAAAACGATTATATTATCTCAAAGCTTAAATGAAAAGTTTAATATGGACCATAGCTTAAAGCACCCACGATATTAAATCATGCACTACATTAATTGCACAGAATACCTGAAAATACTAAACTAAGCTACAATAGTGCTCTTGTGATATGTATTTGCTAGTGAGTAGCTCCATTGCACATGCGCAAAAAGTAATTTTGCCAGGATTGCGTATGTGCAAGGATCGTACAGAGATGTCAGCAAGACTTGTAAGTAACTGTAGTGTCACCCTCAGGTGGCATTATGTGGTATTAGACAATGGATGAAAAGCTCAGCTTTCTGATTTGTAATTCACCAGCGCGTTTCTCCATCATAGCCAGCTGGCATTATGTGTTATTAGACAAGGGACCAACAGTTCAGCTTTCTAAGTGACCAGCGCGTTTCTCCATCATAGCCAGGTGGCATTATGTGTTATTAGACAAGGGACCAAAAACTCAGCTTTCGATGTGACCAGCGCGTTTCTCCACCATAGCCAGGTCGCGTTATGTGTTATTAGACAAGAGATGAAAAGCTCAGCTTTCTAAGTGACCAGCGTGTTTCTCCATCATAGCCAGGTGGCATTATGTGTTATTAGACAAGGGACCAAAAGCTCAGCTTTCTAAGTGACCAGCGTGTTTCTCCACCATATCCAGGTGGTGTTATGTGTTATTAGACAAGGGACCAAAAGCTCAGCTTTCTAAGTGACCAGCGCATTTCTCCACCATAGCCAGGTGGCGTTATGTGTTATTAGGCAAGGGACGAAAAGCTCAGCTTTCTAAGTGACCAGCGTGTTTCTCCACCATAGCCAGGAGGCATTATGTGTTATTAGACAAGAAATGAAAAGCTCAGCTTTCTAAGTGACCAGCGTGTTTCTCCACCATAGCCAAGAGGCATTATGTGTTATTAGATAAGAAATGAAAAGCTCAGCTTTCTAAGTGACTAGCATATTTCTCCACCATAGCCAGGAGGCATTATGTTTTATTAGACAAGAAGTGAAAAGCTCAGCTATCTAAGGAACCAGCGCATTTCTCCACTATAGCCAGGAGGCATTATGTGTTATTAGACAAGAAATTAAAAGCTCAGCTTTATAAGTGGCCAGCGTGTTTCTCCACCATAGCCAGGAGGCATTATGTGTTATTGGACAAGAATTGAAAAGCTCAGCTTTCTAAGTGACTAGCGTATTTCTCCACCATAGCCAGGAGGCATTATGTGTTATTAGACAAGAAGTGAAAAGCTCAGTTTTCTAAGTCCCCAGCGCATTTCTCCACCATAGTCAGGAGGCATTATGTGTTATTAGACAAGAAGTGAAAAGCTCAGCTTTCTAAGTGACCAGCGCATTTCTCCACCATAGCCAGGAGGCATTCTGTGTTATTAGACAAGAAGTGAAAAGCTCAGCTTTCTAAGTGACCAGCGTGTTTCTCCACCATACCCAGGTGGTGTTATGTGTTATTAGACAAGAAATGAAAAGCTCAGTTTTCTAAGTTTCCAGCGCATTTCTCCACCATAGCCAGGCGGCATTATGTTTATGCAACATTTGGCCATAAATTATGACACATAATACAAAATTGTTTTTGCCCAAACCCTACTACTTTAGTAATTCACCCATCCACACCCTTATTTTTACCAAATCATGCCGATTTAATAAAGCTCCAGCCCCACTTTCTGAAGGACCACCCCTTCTTAGGGTAGAAAACAGTCCTGCCAAAAACATATATTGAGTGTCATGCAATAAACCGGCTGGAACAATGGAAATATTGGGCCTGATTCAGAAGTGGACGCTATTTGCATTACTGCTGTGTCTTTGGACGCAGCAGTGTTGCCGAAATATGCTACTGCCGCAGGAGGCATCTGAAGACACAAGACGTCTCCTGTCAGCATCGCAGATCCTGCCAGCATCAGATCACCATCGCAATGGTAGCAGGCATTGGCCATCGGCATGTTGTCATGCTGCGTCTTTGGGGACACTGAGTGCAACAATGCAGGATCCATCCGCACAGACAGAGCAGGTCCTGTGCATGCGTAGTCCACCCACCATCAGAGTTGTACGCAACCATCGGGTTTGCGTACAACTCTGAATCAGACCCATTAGGCTAATTTTAAATGGTTTGTAGTTATAGATAGAAGAGACCCCCAATTTATAGGTTCCCAATATAGATCCTGATCATTAGATGCCTTAATGTTTAAACTCCAAATGGGAAGTTATGAGGGAGGGGCTGGCCATCGAATGGTACACCATCAATGATCACCATCTACAGTGTCATCTGCGATTTAAGAAACCATCAATAGGAAACAATTGATAGTTTGCACCATCAATGGCCTTCATGCAATCCATTAGGGGGTTAGCTCAGTGCCCCCTGCCTCATGGAGAAAACAAATATGTTGCTGCACTCTATGCCATCGATGGCAAGGAACCATCAGATCACCATCGATGGTAAACCATCAACCATTGGTGACAATCAGGCATGGGCTGGCTGGCAACTTTCAGCCTGGGGGGAAGCGGCCCAGTTTTTCTCAGGGAATCTGCAGTAATGTGGCCCTGGAACACCTAAATTGCACTGGCCTGGGGGGCAGATGGCACCCTGACCCCCTGCCCAGCCAGCCCTTGCTGTCAGGGGCATATTGTCACCTGCAGACAGGGTCCGACTGGCCCACAGGGGTACAGGGGTAATCCCTGTGGGCCCCACTGCCTAAGAGCCCCATCCCCTCCTCTAGAAAACAGGTTCCAGATTGTGCACTTTAATTATATATTATATGGAGTATTATCTACATTCCCCCCACCCCCTCTGGAGGCTGGCCACACCCCTAAGCATGTGGCACAGTGCCAGAGTCTTTTCCTTCATCCTTCTAAATATGTCACTGGGAAGATGGCGCTGCAGAGAAGGAGGGACCCGCTTGCCAAAGCAAGTATAATCTGGGGGCAGGGTGTGCAGTGCAGGGCTCCCCCTGGACCCTGCAATCACCCATTATAAATATGCCCACTGCCTGGTGGCAATCCATGGTTGCTGAGCACTGATGGTGGATGGCCACCCTTGTTATGAGAATTGCAGTAGTAGTTAGCAGTTACGCGTGGCAGGAACATATTCAGCTATAAATACCAGAGTGCATGTAGGCATAAATCCAGCTCTCACTGTGACCCGGTTGTACATTCCCTGGATGTACAGCTCATTGTGAATGACAAAATAATAAGCTCCGTCTCCACATAGCAGAAGGGGATAAGGAGCAAGAGAGAGTAGCTGCACTTCTAATCTGGGGAGTGCGGTTCCGGCATATAACAAACTGTTACTTTCCATTCCGCACATACAAGTACCTTGCAAGCTGCCACAGGAAATAACATTTCCCAGCGTGTAAGACACATATCCTCCAATGCAATCCGCACAGCAGCTGCTGGTAACTGGATCTCTTGTGTGGAAGGAAACCTAGAGAATGTGCTGATTGGCATATATTACCCAGAGCCCACCCTACCTAGATCACTGTGAGCTTGTCATCTCCAGTCTGGGCTAAATGTGCGGTCTACACTGTGACATGTGTGTGATACTTTTGGTCATAATAATGGAAATTTGATGAGTATGTAAATTTTGTATAAATTTAACAGGCACCTCACGTCATTACTAGTTCAGCTGTATCACCATGCTTCTTGTACTGTTCACTGTTCCATTCCCTCCCTATCATCACTGATGCTTCACTCATTTCCTGATATACTCTGTGCTGCTGGAGGCTCTGCTATAGAACTCGCAGTGTGTGGCTCCCTGCAGCCTTCATTCCTCTTCTCACATCATGTCACTGTCCCTGTCACATGCAGTCCTGTCCTCACTGACCCATCACTCATCTCCTGATATACTCTGTGCTGCTGGGTCACGCTGCTCCTCCCACTATATAACTCTCAGTGTACAGCTTACTGCTGCCTCCATTCCCCTCCTCACATCATGTCACTGCCCCTGTCACATGCAGCCCTGTCCTCACTGACACATCACTCATCTCCTGATATACTCTGTGCTGCTGGGGACCCTGCTCCTCCCACTATATAACTCTCAGCCTGTGGCTCCGTGCTGCCTCCATTCCCCTCCTCACATCATGTCACTGCTCCTGTCACATGCAGCCCTGTCCTCACTGACACATCTCTCATCTCCTGATATACTCTGTGCTGCTGGGGACCCTGCTCCTTCCACTATATAACTCTCAGTCTGTGACTTCCAGCTGCCTCCATTCCGCTCCTCACAACATGTCACTGCCCCTGTCACATGCAGCCCTGTCCTCACTGACACATCACTCATCTCCTGATATACTCTGTGCTGCTGGGGTCCCTGCTCCTTCCACTATATAACTCTCAGTCTGTGACTTCCTGCTGCCTCCATTCCCCTCCTCACATCATGTCACTGCCCCTGTCACATGCAGCCCTGTCCTCACTGACACATCACTCATCTCCTGATATACTCTGTGCTGCTGGAGACCCTGCTCCTTCCACTATATAACTCTCAGTCTGTGACTTCCTGCTGCCTCCATTCCCCTCCTCACAACATGTCACTGCCCCTGTCACATGCAGCCCTGTCCTCACTGACACATCACTCATCTCCTGATATACTCTGTGCTGCTGGAGACCCTGCTCCTCCCACTATATAACTCTCAGTCTGTGTCTTCCTGCTGTCTCCATTCCCCTCCTCACATCATGTCACTGCCACTGTCACACGCAGCCCTGTCCTCACTGACCCATCACTCATCTCCTGATATACTCTGTGCTGCTGGGGACCCTGCTCCTCCTACTATATAACTCTCAGTCTGTGGCTTCCTGCTGCCTCCTTTCCATATTGTCACATCATGTCACTGCCCCTGTCACATGCAGCCCTGTCCTCACTGACACATTACTCATCTCCTGATATACTCTGTGCTGCTGGGGACCCTGCTCCTTCCACTATATAACTCTCAGTCTGTGTCTTCCTGCTGCCTCCATTCCCTACATCACATCATGTCACTGCCCCTGTCACATGCAGCCCTGTCCTCACTGACACATTACTCATCTCCTGATATACTCTGTGCTGCTGGGGACCCTGCTCCTTCCACTATATAACTCTCAGTCTGTGTCTTCCTGCTGCCTCCATTCCCTACCTCACATCATGTCACTGCCCCTGTCACATGCAGCCCTGTCCTCACTGACCCATCACTCATCTCCTGATATACTCTGTGCTGCTCGATGACACTGTTACACTATATAACTCTCAGGGGTATATTTACTAAGGTCCCGATTTTGTCCGAGTTTGTTGATTTTGTCCTACTTGTCACCTCGGGAATTTATTAAACACAAATCTCAGCAGTGTTGGGGCTATTCGTATTTTTTCCCCCGGCTGAGTTCACAAATACGAATGAATAGCCCATTGGTCAAACACGCCTGTTATTTGATACAACTCGGTAATTTACTAAGAATTCGTATTCACAATCCCTGCCGACAATGGGGGTCATTCCGAGATGATCACTAGCTGCCGTTGTTCGCAGCGCAGCGATCAAGCTAAAAATTGTAATTTCTGCGCATGCGTATGGGCTGCAATGCGCACGCGCGTCGTATGAAGCACAGGTTGTAGCGAAGTTTTCAGTCGCACTGACGGCCGCAAGAAGATTGACAGGAAGGGGGCGTTTCTGGGTGTCAACTGACCATTTTCAGGGAGTGTTTGCAAAAACGCAGGCTTGTGTGAAATAACGCAGGCGTGGCTGAGCGTTCGCTGGGCGGGTGTATGACGTCAAATCCGGACATGAATAGGCTGAAGTGATTGCAAGCGCTGAGTAGGTTCAAAGCTACTCAGAAACTGCACAAACTTTTATTGCAGAGCTCGGCTGCACATGCGTTCGCACTTCTGCTAAGCTAAAATACACTCCCCCGTGGGCGGCGGCATAGCGTTTGCACGGCTGCTAAAACTAGCGAGCGAGCAATCAACTCGGAATGACCCCCAATAGCCAAACACTGCTGGGAAAGCATAGAATTAGTTTTAAAAAAAAGCAGTTTTAAAATAGACCTGCTTTCTGGAGGCGTGTTCAGATAGGCATGCACGGATCAGTGAGATCCGTGCATGCTTATCTGTGACCGGGGGTGAAGCCTGAGGCTGTCCCCCCCATCCCTGGGTCGTGGATGGGGGGCTGATAGCTTTGTTTGTGTAAAAACAGAATATTGTCTTTTGTTGTAGAACTACAAGTCCCAGCAAGCCTCCCCCGCTTGCTGGTACTTGGAGAACCACAAGTGCCAGCATGCAGGGAAATAACTGGCCCGCTGGTACCTGTAGTTCTACAACAAAATAAATACCCAAATAAAAACAGAACACACACACCTTGAAAGTAAAACTTTAATTAACATACATGCACACTTACACACTCACACATAGTTACCTAGTGTCCCATGGAGCCCCTCGGCCCCTTGTCAACGTAGAATCCAATTGGAAAGTTGTAATTATTTAGATATGTAGTTTTTATTTGGATATTTCTTTTGTTGTAGAACTATAGGTACCCGTTATTTCCCCGCATGCTGGTACTTGTGGTTCTCCAAGTACCAGCAAGCGGGGGAGGCTTGCTGGGACTTGTAGTTCTACAACAAAAGACAATATTCTGTTTTTACACAAACAAAGGCTATCAGCCCCCCATCCACCACCCAGGGATGGGGGGACAGCCTCGGGCTTCACCCCTGGTCCTTGGGTGCCTGGAGGGGGGGACCCCTTGATTTAAAGGGTCCCCACTCCTCCAAGGAACCCCAGCCAGGGGTGACTAGTTGGGGGGGGGGGGGGGGGGTAATGCCACGGCTGCAGCGACCTATATAAAAGTGTCCCCCGGCTGTGGCATTATCTCTCAGGCTAGTGGAGCCCGGTGCTGGTTTTAAAAATACGGGGGACCCCTACGTCTTTTGTCCCACATATTTTTGGAACCAGGGCCGGCCCAAGAGCCCGGTGCTGGTTGGCTAAATACAGGGGGACCCCAGTCATTTTTTCCCCTATATTTAAACAACCAGGACCGGCTCAAAGAGGCCGAGGCTGGTTATGCTTAGGAGGGGGGACCCCACACAATTTTTTTTTGTACTTTTAACTGTTTAAACACTTCTCATACTGTACACAATGAAGCCCTGCACGGATCTCACTGATCCGGCCGGGCTTCATTGTGTTATGTCCAGCAGTGTTTTACTAATCACTCTTGCAAAACACTGCCTGACAATACAAATAACATCGACATCGGAAAATACGAAAAACGCAAACTCGGTAGCTTAGTAAATTACCGAAAATAGTTTCAAAAAGTTGCAGAAACATACAGCGGATAAAATTCGAGTTTAAACTCCCACCAGTTCGACAGAAACACAAATCTTAGTAAACAAACCCCTCAGTCTGTGGCTTCCTGCTGCCTCCATTCCCCTTTTTTCTACAGATTACCAGTTTTCCTCACACTTCTGTAACTTTCCAACAAAACTTATTTTCCTGCCACTATTTTTATTGCAATTGTACTCTAAAGCAAAAACATATGTCATATGACATGACTGCGCCCCCTGCTGGTGGGATTAGTTTATGTGGATTGACAGCAATGAGAAACGTTATTTACTTTTTTATTTATTTATTAACAGTTTCTTATATAGCGCAGCATATTCCGTTGCGCTTTACAATTAAAACAACAGTAATAGAACAAAACTGGGCAAAGACAGACATAGAGGTAGGAAGGCCCTGCTCGCAAGCTTTACAAAATATTTACATAAATTCTGCATATTAGAATCAGAGGAAATGCTTCAATGTAAGATTAAAGGGAGACACACCTATATATACTTTCCACAAGAGATGGGCGCTCCATATAGCAGCTGAATCCAAAAGGATGCCAGAGGAATACACTTAGGCACAGTCAGAGTGGCTGGGGTCTCCTGACAACCACAGTCTGAATATAAGTTAATATTCCCTTTATTTCTCTTTTGATTTCATCAGCCGGAATACTGGGCTTTAAGCAATGACTTGCACGGGTGCCGGTCATGTGACTGTGATATTGGCGGAGCATGGGATAATCAGTAAGTATCAGTATAATCAGTAAGTATAAAGCACAGTTATTAAGGAGTGGAGCAGCACTTTGTAGGATGAAAGACAGTAGAACTTTATGCCGGCTGTCAGTATACGGACAGCAGCATCCCGTCCATCAGAATCTCCACAGCCCCCCATTAAGGCCCCTATCCCTCACCTTTTCCCTACCCTGACCCTTGCTTGGGGATGTCTAAGCCTCCCCGGGGGTGCCCAACCCTAACCCTCCCTGCTTGGTGCCTAACCCTAATCTCCCCCTCTATGTGTCTTACCCTCCCTCCCCGGTCCCGGCCCCTAACCTTCCCATCCCTGCTCCCTAACACTAACCCCCCTTCTCCTACCTAAACCTAACCTCCTCCCCGGTCCCTAACCCTAACCTTCCCATCCCTGCTCCCTAACACTAACCCCCCTTCTCCTACCTAAATCTAACCTCCTCCCCGGTTCCTAACCCTAACCTTCCCATCCCTGCTCCCTAACACTAACCCCCCTTCTCCTACCTAAATCTAACCTCCTCCCCGGTCACTAACCCTAACCTTCCCATCCCTGCTCCCTAACACTAACTCCCCTTCTCCTACCTAAATCTAACCTCCTCTCCGGTCCCTAACCCTAACCTTCCATCCCTGCTCCCTAACACTAACCCCCCTTCTCCTACCTAAATCTAACCTCCTCCCCGGTCACTAACCCTAACCTTCCCATCCCTGCTCCCTAACACTAACCCCCCTTCTCCTACCTAAATCTAACCTCCTCCCTGGTCACTAACCATAACCTTCCCATCCCTGCTCCCTAACACTAACCCCCCTTCTCCTACCTAAATCTAACCTCCTCCCCGGTAACTAACCCTAACCTTCCCATCCCTGCTCCCTAACACTAACCCCCTTTCTCCTACCTAAATCTAACCTCCTCCCCGATCACTAACCCTAACTTTCCCATCCCTGCTCCCTAACACTAACACCCCTTCTCCTACCTAAATCTAACCTCCTCCCCGGTCACTAACCCTAACCTTCCCATCCCTGCTCCCTAACACTAACCCCCCTTCTCCTACCTAAATCTAACCTCCTCCCCGGTCACTAACCCTAACCTTCCCATACCTGCTCCCTAACACTAACCCCTTCTCCTACCTAAATCTAACCTCCTCCTCGGTCACTAACCCTAACCTTCCCATCCCTGCTCCCTAACACTAACCCCCCTTCTCCTACCTAAATCTAACCTCCTCCCCGGTCACTAACCCTAACCTTCCCATCCCTGCTCCCTAACACTTACCCCCCTTCTCCTACCTAAATCTAACCTCCTCCCTGGTCACTAACCCTAACCTTCCCATCCCTGCTCCCTAACACTAACTCCCCTTCTCCTACCTAAATCTAACCTCCTCCCCGGTCCCTAACCTTCCCATCCCTGCTCCCTAACACTAACCCCCCTTCTCCTACCTAAATCTAACCTCCTCCCCGGTCACTAACCCTAACCTTCCCATCCCTGCTCCCTAACACTAACCCCCTTTCTCCTACCTAAATCTAACCTCCTCCCCGATCACTAACCCTAACTTTCCCATCCCTGCTCCCTAACACTAACACCCCTTCTCCTACCTAAATCTAACCTCCTCCCCGGTCACTAACCCTAACCTTCCCATCCCTGCTCCCTAACACTAACCCCCCTTCTCCTACCTAAATCTAACCTCCTCCCCGGTCACTAACCCTAACCTTCCCATACCTGCTCCCTAACACTAACCCCTTCTCCTACCTAAATCTAACCTCCTCCTCGGTCACTAACCCTAACCTTCCCATCCCTGCTCCCTAACACTAACCCCCCTTCTCCTACCTAAATCTAACCTCCTCCCCGGTCACTAACCCTAACCTTCCCATCCCTGCTCCCTAACACTTACCCCCCTTCTCCTACCTAAATCTAACCTCCTCCCTGGTCACTAACCCTAACCTTCCCATCCCTGCTCCCTAACACTAACTCCCCTTCTCCTACCTAAATCTAACCTCCTCCCCGGTCCCTAACCTTCCCATCCCTGCTCCCTAACACTAACCCCCCTTCTCCTACCTAAATCTAACCTCCTCCCCGGTCACTAACCCTAACCTTCCCATCCCTGCTCCCTAACACTAACCCCCCTTCTCCTACCTAAATCTAACCTCCTCCCCGGTTCCTAACCCTAACCTTCCCATCCCTGCTCCCTAACACTAACCCCCCTTCTCCTACCTAAATCTAACCTCCTCCCCGGTCACTAACCCTAACCTTCCCATCCCTGCTCCCTAACACTAACTCCCCTTCTCCTACCTAAATCTAACCTCCTCTCCGGTCCCTAACCCTAACCTTCCATCCCTGCTCCCTAACACTAACCCCCCTTCTCCTACCTAAATCTAACCTCCTCCCCGGTCACTAACCCTAACCTTCCCATCCCTGCTCCCTAACACTAACCCCCCTTCTCCTACCTAAATCTAACCTCCTCCCTGGTCACTAACCATAACCTTCCCATCCCTGCTCCCTAACACTAACCCCCCTTCTCCTACCTAAATCTAACCTCCTCCCCGGTAACTAACCCTAACCTTCCCATCCCTGCTCCCTAACACTAACCCCCTTTCTCCTACCTAAATCTAACCTCCTCCCCGATCACTAACCCTAACTTTCCCATCCCTGCTCCCTAACACTAACACCCCTTCTCCTACCTAAATCTAACCTCCTCCCCGGTCACTAACCCTAACCTTCCCATCCCTGCTCCCTAACACTAACCCCCCTTCTCCTACCTAAATCTAACCTCCTCCCCGGTCACTAACCCTAACCTTCCCATACCTGCTCCCTAACACTAACCCCTTCTCCTACCTAAATCTAACCTCCTCCTCGGTCACTAACCCTAACCTTCCCATCCCTGCTCCCTAACACTAACCCCCCTTCTCCTACCTAAATCTAACCTCCTCCCCGGTCACTAACCCTAACCTTCCCATCCCTGCTCCCTAACACTTACCCCCCTTCTCCTACCTAAATCTAACCTCCTCCCTGGTCACTAACCCTAACCTTCCCATCCCTGCTCCCTAACACTAACTCCCCTTCTCCTACCTAAATCTAACCTCCTCCCCGGTCCCTAACCTTCCCATCCCTGCTCCCTAACACTAACCCCCCTTCTCCTACCTAAATCTAACCTCCTCCCCGGTCACTAACCCTAACCTTCCCATCCCTGCTCCCTAACACTAACCCCCCTTCTCCTACCTAAATCTAACCTCCTCCCCGGTCACTAACCCTAACCTTCCCATCCCTGCTCCCTAACACTAACCCCCCTTCTCCTACCTAAATCTAACCTCCTCCCCGGTCACTAACCCTAACCTACCCATCCCTGCTCCCTAACACTAACCCCTTCTCCTACCTAAATCTAACCTCCTCCCCGGTCACTAACCCTAACCTTCCCATCCCTGCTCCCTAACACTAACCCCCCTTCTCCTACCTAAATCTAACCTCCTCCCCGGTCACTAACCCTAACCTTCCCATCCCTGCTCCCTAACACTTACCCCCCTTCTCCTACCTAAATCTAACCTCCTCCCTGGTCACTAACCCTAACCTTCCCATCCCTGCTCCCTAACACTAACTCCCCTTCTCCTACCTAAATCTAACCTCCTCCCCGGTCCCTAACCTTCCCATCCCTGCTCCCTAACACTAACCCCCCTTCTCCTACCTAAATCTAACCTCCTCCCCGGTCACTAACCCTAACCTTCCCATCCCTGCTCCCTAACACTAACCCCCCTTCTCCTACCTAAATCTAACCTCCTCCCCGGTCCCTAACCCTAACCTTCCCATCCCTGCTCCCTAACACTAACCCCCCTTCTCCTACCTAAACCTAACCTCCTCCCCGGTCACTAACCCTAACCTTCCCATCCCTGCTCCCTAACACTAACCTCCCTTCTCCTACCTAAACCTAACCTCCTCCCCGGTCACTAACCGTAACCTTCCCATCCCTGCTCCCTAACACTAACCCCCCTTCTCCTACCTAAATCTAACCTCCTCCCCGGTCACTAACCCTAACCTTCCCATCCCTGCTCCCTAACACTAACCCCCCTTCTCCTACCTAAACCTAACCTCCTCCCCGGTCCCTAACCCTAACCTTCCCATCCCTGCTCCCTAACACTAACCCCCCTTCTCCTACCTAAACCTAACCTTCTCCCCGGTCCCTAACCCTAACCTTCCCATCCCTGCTCCCTAACACTAACTCCCCTTCTCCTACCTAAATCTAACCTCCTCCCCGGTCCCTAACACTAACCTTCCCATCCCTGCTCCCTAACACTAACTCCCCTTCTCCTACCTAAATCTAACCTCCTCCCCGGTCCCTAACCCTAACCTTCCCATTCCTGCTCCCTAACACTAACCCCCCTTCTCCTACCTAAATCTAACCTCCTCCCTGGTCACTAACCCTAACCTTCCCATCCCTGCTCCCTAACACTAACCCCCCTTCTCCTACCTAAATCTAACCTCCTCCCCGGTCACTAACCCTAACCTTCCCATCCCTGCTCCCTAACACTAACCCCCTTCTCCTACCTAAACCTAACCTCCTCCCCGGTCCCTAACCCTAACCTTCCCATCCCTGCTCCCTAACACTAACCCCCCTTCTCCTACCTAAATCTAACCTCCTCTCTGGTCCCTAACCCTAACCTTCCCATCCCTGCTCCCTAACACTAACTTCTCCTACCTAAATCTAACCTCCTCTCTGGTCCCTAACCTTTCCATCCCTGCTCCCTAACACTAACCCCCCTTCTCCTACCTAAATCTAACCTCCTCCCCGGTCACTAACCCTAACCTTCCCATCCCTGCTCCCTAACACTAACCCCCCTTCTCCTACCTAAATCTCTCCTCCTCCCCGGTCACTAACCCTAACCTTCCCATCCCTGCTCCTTAACACTAACCCCCCTTCTCCTACCTAAACCTAACCTCCTCCCCGGTCCCTAACCCTAACCTTCCCATCCCTGCTCCCTAACACTAACCCCCCTTCTCCTACCTAAACCTAACCTCCTCCCCGGTCCCTAACCCTAACCTTCCCATCCCTGCTCCCTAACACTAACTCCCCTTCTCCTACCTAAATCTAACCTCCTCCCCGGTCCCTAACACTAACCTTCCCATCCCTGCTCCCTAACACTAACTCCCCTTCTCCTACCTAAATCTAACCTCCTCCCCGGTCCCTAACCCTAACCTTCCCATTCCTGCTCCCTAACACTAACCCCCCTTCTCCTACCTAAATCTAACCTCCTCCCTGGTCACTAACCCTAACCTTCCCATCCCTGCTCCCTAACACTAACCCCCTTCTCCTACCTAAACCTAACCTCCTCCCCGGTCCCTAACCCTAACCTTCCCATCCCTGCTCCCTAACACTAACTTCTCCTACCTAAATCTAACCTCCTCCCCGGTCCCTAACCCTAACCTTCCCATCCCTGCTCCCTAACACTAACCCCCCTTCTCCTACCTTAATCTAACCTCCTCTCTGGTCCCTAACCCTAACCTTCCCATCCCTGCTCCCTAACACTAACTTCTCCTACCTAAATCTAACCTCCTCTCTGGTCCCTAACCTTCCCATCCTGCTCCCTAACACTAACCCCCCATCTCCTACCTAAATCTAACCTCCTCCCCGGTTACTAACCCTAACCTTCCCATCCCTGCTCCCTAACACTAACCCTCCTTCTCCTACCTAAACCTAACCTCCTCCCCGGTCACTAACCCTAACCTTCTCATCCCTGCTCCCTAACACTAACCCCCCTTCTCCTACCTAAACCTAACCTCCTCCCCGGTCCCTAACCTTCCCATCCCTGCTCCCTAACACTAACCCCCCTTCTCCTACCTAAACCTAACCTCCTCCCCGGTCCCTAACCCTAACCTTCCCATCCCTGCTCCCTAACACTAACCCTCCTTCTCCTACCTAAACCTAACCTCCTCCCCGGTCCCTAACCCTAACCTTTCCATCCCTGCTCCCTAACACTAACTTCTCCTACCTAAATCTAACCTCCTCCCTGGTCCCTAACCCTAACCTTCCCATCCCTGCTCCCTAACACTAACCCCCCTTCTCCTACCTAAATCTAACCTCCTCTCTGGTCCCTAACCCTAACCTTCCCATCCCTGCTCCCTAACACTAACCCCCCTTCTCCTACCTAAATCTAACCTCCTCTCTGGTCCCTAACCCTAACCGTCCCATCCCTGCTCCCTAACACTAACCCCCCATCTCCTACCTAAATCTAACCTCCTCCCCGGTCACTAACCCTAACCTTCCCATCCCTGCTCCCTAACACTAACCCTCCTTCTCCTACCTACATCTAACCTCCTCCCCGGTCCCTAACCCTAACCTTCCCATCCCTGCTCCCTAACGCCTACTTCTCCTACCTAAATCTAACCTCCTCTCTGGTCCCTAACCCTAACCTTCCCATCCCTGCTCCCTAACACTAACCCCCCATCTCCTACCTAAATCTAACCTCCACCCCGGTCCCTAACCCTAACCTTCCCATCCCTGCTCCCTAACACTAAACCCCCTTCTCCTACCTAAATCTAACCTCCTCCCCGGTCACTAACCCTAACCTTCCCATCCCTGCTCCCTAACACTAACCCCCCTTCTCCTACCTAAATCTAACCTCCTCCCCGGTCACTAACCCTAACCTTCCCATCCCTGCTCCCTAACATTAACCCCCCTTCTCCTACCTAAATCTAACCTCCTCCCCGGTCACTAACCCTAACCTTCCCATCCCTGCTCCCTAACACTAACCCCCCATCTCCTACCTAAACCTAACCTCCTCCCCGGTCACTAACCGTAACCTTCCCATCCCTGCTCCCTAACACTAACCCCCCTTCTCCTACCTAAATCTAACCTCCTCCCCGGTCACTAACCCTAACCTTCCCATCCCTGCTCCCTAACACTAACACCCCTGCTACCTAAACCTAACCTCCTCCCCGGTCACTAACCCTAACCTTCCCATCCCTGCTCCCTAACACTAACACCCCTGCTACCTAAACCTAACCTCCTCCCCGGTCCCTAACACTAACCTTCCCATCCCTGCTCCCTAACACTAACTCCCCTTCTCCTACCTAAATCTAACCTCCTCCCCGGTCCCTAACCCTAACCTTCCCATTCCTGCTCCCTAACACTAACCCCCCTTCTCCTACCTAAATCTAACCTCCTCCCTGGTCACTAACCCTAACCTTCCCATCCCTGCTCCCTAACACTAACCCCCCTTCTCCTACCTAAATCTAACCTCCTCCCCGGTCACTAACCTTCCCATCCCTGCTCCCTAACACTAACACCCCTTCTACCTAAACCTAACCTCCTCCCCGGTCCCTAACCCTAACCTTCCCATCCCTGCTCCCTAACACTAACTCCCCTTCTCCTACCTAAACCTAACCTCCTCCCCGGTCCCTAACCCTAACCTTCCCATCCCTGCTCCCTAACACTAACCCCCCTTCTCCTACCTAAACCTAACCTCCTCCCCGGTCCCTAACCTTCCCATCCCTGCTCCCTAACACTAACCCCCCTTCTCCTACCTAAACCTAACCTCCTCCCCGGTCCCTAACCTTCCCATCCCTGCTCCCTAACACTAACCCCCCTTCTCCTACCTAAATCTAACCTCCTCCCTGGTCACTAACCCTAACCTTCCCATCCCTGCTCCCTAACACTAACTCCCCTTCTCCTACCTAAATCTAACCTCCTCCCCGGTCCCTAACCTTCCCATCCCTGCTCCCTAACACTAACCCCCCTTCTCCTACCTAAATCTAACCTCCTCCCCGGTCACTAACCCTAACCTTCCCATCCCTGCTCCCTAACACTAACCCCCCTTCTCCTACCTAAATCTAACCTCCTCCCCGGTCCCTAACCCTAACCTTCCCATCCCTGCTCCCTAACACTAACCCCCCTTCTCCTACCTAAACCTAACCTCCTCCCCGGTCACTAACCCTAACCTTCCCATCCCTGCTCCCTAACACTAACCTCCCTTCTCCTACCTAAACCTAACCTCCTCCCCGGTCACTAACCGTAACCTTCCCATCCCTGCTCCCTAACACTAACCCCCCTTCTCCTACCTAAATCTAACCTCCTCCCCGGTCACTAACCCTAACCTTCCCATCCCTGCTCCCTAACACTAACCCCCCTTCTCCTACCTAAACCTAACCTCCTCCCCGGTCCCTAACCCTAACCTTCCCATCCCTGCTCCCTAACACTAACCCCCCTTCTCCTACCTAAACCTAACCTTCTCCCCGGTCCCTAACCCTAACCTTCCCATCCCTGCTCCCTAACACTAACTCCCCTTCTCCTACCTAAATCTAACCTCCTCCCCGGTCCCTAACACTAACCTTCCCATCCCTGCTCCCTAACACTAACTCCCCTTCTCCTACCTAAATCTAACCTCCTCCCCGGTCCCTAACCCTAACCTTCCCATTCCTGCTCCCTAACACTAACCCCCCTTCTCCTACCTAAATCTAACCTCCTCCCTGGTCACTAACCCTAACCTTCCCATCCCTGCTCCCTAACACTAACCCCCCTTCTCCTACCTAAATCTAACCTCCTCCCCGGTCACTAACCCTAACCTTCCCATCCCTGCTCCCTAACACTAACCCCCTTCTCCTACCTAAACCTAACCTCCTCCCCGGTCCCTAACCCTAACCTTCCCATCCCTGCTCCCTAACACTAACCCCCCTTCTCCTACCTAAATCTAACCTCCTCTCTGGTCCCTAACCCTAACCTTCCCATCCCTGCTCCCTAACACTAACTTCTCCTACCTAAATCTAACCTCCTCTCTGGTCCCTAACCTTCCCATCCCTGCTCCCTAACACTAACCCCCCTTCTCCTACCTAAATCTAACCTCCTCCCCGGTCACTAACCCTAACCTTCCCATCCCTGCTCCCTAACACTAACCCCCCTTCTCCTACCTAAATCTCTCCTCCTCCCCGGTCACTAACCCTAACCTTCCCATCCCTGCTCCCTAACACTAACCCCCCTTCTCCTACCTAAACCTAACCTCCTCCCCGGTCCCTAACCCTAACCTTCCCATCCCTGCTCCCTAACACTAACCCCCCTTCTCCTACCTAAACCTAACCTCCTCCCCGGTCCCTAACCCTAACCTTCCCATCCCTGCTCCCTAACACTAACTCCCCTTCTCCTACCTAAATCTAACCTCCTCCCCGGTCCCTAACACTAACCTTCCCATCCCTGCTCCCTAACACTAACTCCCCTTCTCCTACCTAAATCTAACCTCCTCCCCGGTCCCTAACCCTAACCTTCCCATTCCTGCTCCCTAACACTAACCCCCCTTCTCCTACCTAAATCTAACCTCCTCCCTGGTCACTAACCCTAACCTTCCCATCCCTGCTCCCTAACACTAACCCCCTTCTCCTACCTAAACCTAACCTCCTCCCCGGTCCCTAACCCTAACCTTCCCATCCCTGCTCCCTAACACTAACTTCTCCTACCTAAATCTAACCTCCTCCCCGGTCCCTAACCCTAACCTTCCCATCCCTGCTCCCTAACACTAACCCCCCTTCTCCTACCTAAATCTAACCTCCTCTCTGGTCCCTAACCCTAACCTTCCCATCCCTGCTCCCTAACACTAACTTCTCCTACCTAAATCTAACCTCCTCTCTGGTCCCTAACCTTCCCATCCTGCTCCCTAACACTAACCCCCCATCTCCTACCTAAATCTAACCTCCTCCCCGGTTACTAACCCTAACCTTCCCATCCCTGCTCCCTAACACTAACCCTCCTTCTCCTACCTAAACCTAACCTCCTCCCCGGACACTAACCCTAACCTTCTCATCCCTGCTCCCTAACACTAACCCCCCTTCTCCTACCTAAACCTAACCTCCTCCCCGGTCCCTAACCTTCCCATCCCTGCTCCCTAACACTAACCCCCCCTTCTCCTACCTAAACCTAACCTCCTCCCCGGTCCCTAACCTTCCCATCCCTGCTCCCTAACACTAACCCCCCATCTCCTACCTAAATCTAACCTCCTCTCTGGTCCCTAACCCTAACCTTCCCATCCCTGCTCCCTAACACTAACTTCTCCTACCTAAATCTAACCTCCTCTCTGGTCCCTAACCCTAACCTTCCCATCCCTGCTCCCTAACACTAACTTCCCTTCTCCTACCTAACCCCAGCCCCCCCGCTGTGAGGACGATTGGGATGCCGGCTGTTGGTAATGTGACGCCGGCATCCCGAGCAGCTTCGGTATGTAGACGCCTGCATTGCTTCCTCCTTCGGGATCCCGGCGTCGGTATATTGACCGCCGGGCTCCCATCCGTCGGGAAGGTAACTGCTTCCCAACTGATGCTTACAATGAATGTGAATCCATCACCTGGTCATGGTGGGAATGACAATTTGTGACCTGGGCCCACATTAATTATCACTTTATGAGAAACCATTGACCTCCCATGCAGAAAGGATGCTGATAATAAATGAATAGATGTTACACTCAGTGATGACGCTCTTTCCTAGTAAACCAATAACATACTCATATACAGAGCCATAACTAGGGATGTGTAAGCGGTGCCATCGCACAGGACGCAGGTCCCTGGCGACAGCACCATCGCTGGTCCACAGCCCCTGCGTGTGAATAGGGCGGTAGATACGCCAATCAAAATTTAAAAAAATCAGATTTTTGCAATTTATTTCACTACACAAGTGTATTTCTGTGAGAATGCAGCCTATGTGATCATTAGGGACCAAAGGTTCTAAAAATGAAAAGTGCTGATGTTGCCCATAGCAACAAGTCATATTCTGCCTATCATTTTCTAGGCTGTAATAGAGAAATGATAAACAGAATTTGATTGGTTGCTCCGGGCAACATCACTACTTTTCATTTTTAGAACCTTTATGAGAGGATCCGACAATGCAGTATTCAATTTGCGGGCAAATCCGACTGGTTGCCCATTTTCGACAATGCCAATCCGACTAAAATGGGACTGAAACCTGTCGGATTTGGCCGCAAATCCGTCAGAACACGTGGATCCGCGGCTAATCCGCCGATCCACGTCTTTTCCGATAAGTCGGAATTGCCAACAAGTTGGAAAAACGGCAGGACCTTTAAATAGGTCGAATCATGATTCGACTTAAAAAAGTTGGAAACTGCAGTCTTTCCGATTAGACACCAGTTCCGACATCAATTGAATAGACACCTTAGTAAATTTACCCCTTAGTATCCCTGGTAGGTACACAGAAAACAAAATATTCACCCGTATGCAGATGGCGCTTAAAACATTAACACTTCCCTTCAGTTCTCTAGGGAGAGATCGCCCTCTTCAGTTTCAATAGTGAAGTTCACATAAAAAAGAAAAAAAAACAACATACTGTATCCTCGTGTATTAGAGTTTATACAGTGTATCAGTAGTAATGTGACACCGCGTGAGGTATGGAGATACTTTATGTAACACATTTTTAGATGCCCTCGAAACATTGTACTACTCATACATTATGTGTGGATAAACAGGCACATCATATGAATCTTTTTTCTATTGGGCTAAATGGGCAGTTGCACAAGGGCCCCAAGATTCTTAGGGGCTGATAACCCCTTCTTGCTGGACAGCATCTCCCGGACATCACAGCCATCGCCGATAGCACTATCCCCACCCTACTCCCACCCTAGGCATCACATTCCTCCAATACAAACCATCAGTGGTGTGCGGTGAGGTCAGTGGCTGGTGAGGCACTGCAGCTGTAATGTCTACCGAGTCTACCGATGACCCCTACCGCTGTCAAGCCAATGCCCGCTAGGTTATGGCTAAAACCAAGTTGAAGAAAAGACCTCTGACGTCACCATGGGGAAGAGCAAGGCCAGAACATGGTACCCGAAATGTATGCTCACCACGTTTCGGGCACGGTGGCAAGCGGAGGTTACTAAAGTTGGTGGCGTGGATAGTGAAAGATGGCGTGGATAGTGAAAGAACTATCCCACCAGCCTAGCTCTTCCCCCTGGCGTCAGAGGTCCTTTAGCCCACTTGGTTCTAGCATCTACCATGCCTGCTACTGCCACTGTCCCTGCGTGGGCCAAGGGGGCCCAGATAGAGATGGCACACGGACTCCCTCCTTGCTAAATATACACGTGTGTGTGTGTGTGTGTGTGTGTGTGTCTGTGTCTGTGTGTGTGTGTGTGTGTGTGTGTGTGTAAAAAAAAACCTCACATTACCCCACACAGTATGAGCCAAATTCACATTACCCCACACAGTATGAACCGAACATCACATTACCCCACACAGTATGAACCGAACATCACATTACGCCACACAGTATGAGCCGAACATCACATTACGCCACGCAGTATGAGCCGAACATCACATTACGCCACACAGTATGAGCCGAACATCACATTACGCCACGCAGTATGAGCCGAACATCACATTACGCCACACAGTATGAGCCGAACATCACATTACGCCACTCAGTATGAGCTGAACATCACATTACGCCACGCAGTATGAGGCGAACATCACATTACGCCACGCAGTATGAGGCGAACATCACATTACCCCACACAGTATGAGGCGAACATCACATTACGCCACGCAGTATGAGGCGAACATCACATTACGCCACACAGTATGAGCCGAACATCACATTACGCCACTCAGTATGAGCTGAACATCACATTACGCCACGCAGTATGAGGCGAACATCACATTACGCCACGCAGTATGAGGCGAACATCACATTACCCCACACAGTATGAGGCGAACATCACATTACGCCACGCAGTATGAGGCGAACATCACATTACGCCACGCAGTATGAGGCGAACATCACATTACGCCACGCAGTATGAGCCGAACATCACATTACGCCACGCAGTATGAGCCGAACATCACATTACGCCACGCAGTATGAGCCGAACATCACATTACGCCACGCAGTATGAGCCGAACATCACATTACGCCACGCAGTATGAGCCAAACATCACATTACGCCACTCAGTATGAGCCAAACATCACATTACGCCACGCAGTATGAGGCGAACATCACATTACCCCACGCAGTATGAGGTGAACATCACATTACCCCACGCAGTATGAGGCGAACATCACATTACCCCACACAGTATGAGGCGAACATCACATTACCCTACGCAGTATGAGGCGAACATCTCATTACCCCACGCAGTATGAGGCGAACATCACATTACCCCACGCAGTATGAGGCGAACATCACATTACCCCACGCAGTATGAGGCGAACATCACATTACCCCACTCAGTATGAGGCGAACATCACATTACCCCACACAGTATGAGGCGAACATCACATTACGCCACGCAGTATGAGGCGAACATCACATTACGCCACGCAGTATGAGGCGAACATCACATTACGCCACGCAGTATGAGCCGAACATCACATTACGCCACGCAGTATGAGCCGAACATCACATTACGCCACGCAGTATGAGCCGAACATCACATTACGCCACGCAGTATGAGCCGAACATCACATTACGCCACGCAGTATGAGCCGAACATCACATTACGCCACGCAGTATGAGCCGAACATCACATTACGCCACTCAGTATGAGCCGAACATCACATTACGCCACGCAGTATGAGGCGAACATCACATTACCCCACGCAGTATGAGGCGAACATCACATTACGCCACGCAGTATGAGGCGAACATCACATTACCCCACGCAGTATGAGGCGAACATCACATTACGCCACGCAGTATGAGGCGAACATCACATTACGCCACGCAGTATGAGGCGAACATCACATTACGCCACGCAGTATGAGGCGAACATCACATTACGCCACGCAGTATGAGCCGAACATCACATTACGCCACGCAGTATGAGCCGAACATCACATTACGCCACACAGTATGAGCCGAACATCACATTACGCCACGCAGTATGAGCCGAACATCACATTACGCCACGCAGTATGAGCCGAACATCACATTACGCCACTCAGTATGAGCCGAACATCACATTACGCCACGCAGTATGAGGCGAACATCACATTACGCCACGCAGTATGAGGCGAACATCACATTACGCCACGCAGTATGAGGCGAACATCACATTACGCCACGCAGTATGAGGCGAACATCACATTACGCCACGCAGTATGAGGCGAACATCACATTACGCCACGCAGTATGAGCCGAACATCACATTACGCCACGCAGTATGAGCCGATCATCACATTACGCCACTCAGTATGAGCCGAACATCACATTACCCCACGCAGTATGAGGCGAACATCACATTACCCCACGCAGTATGAGGCGAACATCACATTACGCCACGCAGTATGAGGCGAACATCACATTACGCCACGCAGTATGAGGCGAACATCACATTACGCCACGCAGTATGAGGCGAACATCACATTACCCCACGCAGTATGAGCTGAACATCACATTACCCCACGCAGTATGAGGCGAACATCACATTACCCCACGCAGTATGAGGCGAACATCACATTACCCCACGCAGTATGAGGCGACCATCACATTACCCCACACAGTATGAGGCGAACCTCACATTACCTCACACAGTATGAGGCGAACATCACATTACGCCACGCAGTATGAGGCGAACATCACATTACCCCATGCAGTATGAGGCGAACATCACATTACGCCACGCAGTACGAGGCGAACATCACATTACGCCACGCAGTATGAGCCAAATTCACATTACGCCACGCAGTATGAGCCAAATTCACATTACGCCACGCAGTATGAGCCAAATTCACATTACCCCACCCAATATTATTTACCAGCCCACTCTCCTTAAGATAACACTAATACCAAACCCCTAGATAATATTAATATATACCCCAACTCCATATACAGTATAAAAAAAAATAAAAAAAACATTCCCCCACAGATACTTACCTCTCATTGTGGGAGGTTGCAGACTCTGTATATTCCCTGCTTCACCGAGCTGGCTGGGGAGGAATCACATCTTCCAGACAGCCACACTAGAGCAGGAAGGGGGCGTGGTCTTCGGCGTGAGGGGGCGGGGCCTCAGGAGGGGAGGAAGCAGGGACATATTGCTGCAGTAGATTGGTGGCAGGTCCCGGGGGGGAGGGAGCAGCCATGCAGATAGGGTGGGGGGAGCAGGCATCGGGCACTGCTGCTGGTGATGGCTGTACTGCAGCAGACATGACAGACTGAGTGACATGTCTGCATTCTCAGCCACACAGCAGCTGAAAGGGGAGGAGGGGCAGCGTCCGCAGCGTACAGCGTCCATCGAAGCCTCGCCTGCTCAGTAAGATAAGGGGGGGGGGGGGGGGGATATGATCCACCACTGGCCAATCGCATCTGCATGTGAGAGCGAGGGGCGTGCTTTCATATAAGCTGAAAGCACGCCCCTTCCAAAGCGGCACCTCTGTTAGGTGCCGCTTTTGCTGCTTTTTTTAACAGGCTTTCCTTGCCCAATTCTTGGCGCCGCCCCCCACTTCCATCCCATTAACACTGACAGTGGGAGGCAACACGTTTAAAACAGTTTTTTTACAGGGGAAATTTTTTTTAAGTAATTTCAAGGCAAAGTCAGATACTTATGGCACAGAATTTGTGTCATAAGTATCTTCTTAGTAGTAGTATTTGAATTATTAATGACAGGGGAGGCACTGCCTCCCCTGACTGCACGTCCCAGCAACCAGTCACATACTGGCTCGGTTGCTAACAACAGGGGAGAAAGACCCACCAGATTTGCCTATTTTACTACTGAGTCTGTGAGCTTACCCAGAAGTGGGCATCTTGTATCACACTATATTATATTACGGTGATACTATCAGGAGAAAAATTCATGTGATGTGCCTGTTTATCCACCCATACATAAGGCTACGTTCCAGGCCATTGAAAGCGGAACAGGGCCCATGTACTAGGTTGGGCGTGGACAAATCCTGGTAGCATTGCCATGCCCCTCCAGGGGAAAAAAAACTAAAAACTAAATAAATACTATGCGTTGCAAAGTGGCACCGGGAGCTGCAAAGGGGGATATTTGCAGCTGACCTAGGCCCCGCCATACGGGGGTAATCAGTACCTTCTCCTCTTAGCACCCCTGGCTACGTTGTATAATAAAAATTGGTTAAGTACACAAAATGGCTGCATCCACTGTCAGCAACATTTTAAAATACTGTATTAGCCATAAGCAAGTCTTTTCTAGTGGTTATAAATACAACTCAGGTAATATAAGCTTGCACAATATGGGAAACCCATGTTTGATGATAATTTTCCTTTTACAAGATTTCACCTTGTTACTTTTGTGTTGCCGTTAGGTGTGCCGTAGAAACCGGCCAGTGTCGCTGCAGAAACCACATGGTAGGCCGGCAGTGTAACCTGGTGAAATCTGGTTATTACCGAATCCACCTGGATCAGTACACCTATGAGGCGGAGTCAGCTTTGCTTCGGCAGGTAACGAGGCTAGCTAAGTGCGTTCCTCACACAATAAACTTATTTCACATCATGTGTAAATATGGTGCCTAGTATTGTACTCTTAGCAGCGACTGTTTCAGTAGACGTACATGAAAGACTTAACTCGTCCAATCCATATCAGTTATATATGTGCAAATGTATGTATGTTACATTACCCACCTTCTCTCACGTGCCATAGGGTTGTTCAGTATCTGAACGTGAACGTCCGGTGGGCCGCCCTGTTACATGGACCGGCCCGGGATTTGCCCTGGTTCCCGAGGGTGGAATTCTAGAATTTCAGATCAGCAACATTCCGTTTTCCATGGAGTATGACGCAATTATACGCTACGAACCCAAGGTATACTCTTAGAGGAAATGTAAGGATGACGGAGTGCCTGTCGATGAATAATATGAATACATTATTGCTGTGCGGGGATAGCCGATTGATGCAAACAAATCTTATCACTGTTTATGCGTTTTAAATTGAAATATAAATTGATGTGCATAGAACAGTTCTGTAAAAGGCAGTCCCTTGCAAGTGTTTTATTATTTTGAACTTTATACGACCATGCTCTGAGCGATGTAAGTAAAATATATAAAAGTGTGACCTATGATGGAAGTAAATCAGTAACTGTATTTACAGATATAACAGATTGCTCGTGCAATTTGATTGCGTGAAGATAAAAACAGATTTTATTGTGTCTCTGCGCCATTGAATCAAAATCACTCAATCAATCAATCAATCAATCAGATTGTATGACTAAATTGTAAGGTGGAATTTGTAATGGAATTCCTGTCTGTGTGTTACAACTGTCACTTCATTTTATCTCGTAAGAGTTCTGTGTACTGTGTATGGGAAAGTTGTAAGGTGATTGATGCAATCTACAGTCAAAAAGTTTAATTGCTTCGTATAAGATTGCAATGTGTGTGTGTGTGTGTGTATATGTGTGTGTGTGTGTGTGTGTGTCGGGGTTTGTTATTCTAACCCACCATTGACTATCTGGGCAGTTTCCTGAGAGGTGGCAGCTGGTGAAGATCTCTGTTATTAGGCCAGGACCTATTCCATCCAGCAGCCCCTGCGGTAACACCATTCCGGCAGATGATCTGATGACTGCGTCCCTTCCCGCTACTTCCAGGTGAGTGTAAGGGCAGATATGCCGCAACATCACTGTGTCGCTGTTGTGCTTCTCAGCGGAGCAGGCTTCACTTCAGTTTGAACACAGTAAACATAGGTTTCATCGTTCTCTATAGCAAGTGTTGCGTCACTTCACACTGACGTGCAGTGTCGGACTGGGGTATGAAGGGCCCACCGGGGGAATGCAGTGATAGGGGCCCATACTTAGGGGTGTGGCCAGCCTACAAACGGGGTGTGGCCAGCCTCCACAGAGGCTTGAAATACACAATAGTTTAGTACAGTGTAATGCAACATATCTACCATGTATAATACAAGTGCACAGTCTGGAACTTGATCCCTGGAGGAAGGAGTGGCCTCTCAGGCAGTGGGGCCTACCGGTGGTTTCCCTGGTACCCCTGTGGGGCAGTCCGACCCTGCTGACGTGGCCCCCATTTATCAATAATTGGAGAGTGATAAAGTGCACGGTGATAAAGTACCAACCAATCAGCTCCTAACTGCCATGTCACAGGCTGTGTTTGAAAAATGACAGTTTGGAGCTGATTGGTTGGTAGTTTATCACTGTGCTATTTATCAATCTCCATGACTTGATAAATCTGGGCCTTTATACTTTGTTTTTCTACAGGAATTTTTCTCTATCCTTTCATTTTTTTTTTTTTATAACATTGCCACGTTAGGACAGATCTTTGCTCCAGGGGTCAAACACCCACCACAGATAAGAGATATGCCTACTGGAAGGTGTCTCTGCCATGTGTCCATCTCTAATTGTGTCACAGTTACGTGAGCAGAGTCCTCACTATATTTTATTACCAGTTATTATTATTACTACCAGTTATTCATATAGCGCACACATATTCCGCAGCGCAGTACAGAGAATATTTTCCCATTCACATCAGTCCCTGCCCCAGTGGAGCTTACACTGTCTCTATATTCCCTATGACATGTACACACGGACACATTCACGCTAGGGTTAATTTTTGTTGGTAGCCAATCAACCTACCAGTATATTTTTGAATTGTGGGAGGAAACCCATGCAAGTACAGGGAGAATATACAAACGCCGCACAGTTAGGGCCATGGTGGGAATCGAACCCATGACCTCGGTACTGTGAGGCCGTAATGCTAACCATTACACCATCCGTGGTTTATGTTTGCCCCACTTCTTCCATCTCCTGTCCTGTCCCCTTAGAATAAGGAGAATAGACACACACGTCATATTTGGGGGGAGGTTCAGTTATGCGCGAGCTGCCAGACAGTTACGGTAAGCCGTTTCTGCTTGAATCTCCATAGGCTGCAAGCAAAATCAGCCTTCCGTAATATATTGCCTTCCGCGGCTAATTGTATCTGCCACTGGGCGTGCATGCGCAGAATAGATATTCACATATTATGCAAAACAACGGACTAAGGGGCAGATGTATTAACCTGTAGAAGGCATAAGGAAGTGATAAACCAGTGATAAGTGCAAGGTGATAAAGGCACCAGCCAATCAGTTCCAATATGTAAATTATCAGTTAGGATCTGATTGGCTGGTGCCTTTATCACCTTGCACATATCACTGGTTTATCACTTCCTTATGCCTTCTCCAGGTTAATACATCTGCCCCTAAATTGCAAATCTAAATGAGCCAAAAATTGGTAAACTGTCTGTATATAACTATATTACAAAGAAACATAAAAGACTTGTTTAGTCTTAAATACTCTCAATAGAAGACGAAGCAAAAAGCGCTGTAAAAAAACATTTGTCCACCATTAGATTGTGAGCTCTCAGGAACCGCATTATGTGCTTGTTTATTTTACAGACATGTTATTTTGGCTCAACCGATCTGCTTGGAACGTGGGGTGAGTTACACCGTCCGCCTGGAATTCGCCAGATACAGCTCTCGGGAGAGAGTACCAGGAGCCAACATACTCATAGATTCGGTGAGACTGATCCAGCCTGATGTACATACGTGTAGCTCTTCATAAACCTCTTTGCTCATTTATATAACATTTAGCGCAATAACGCTACAGAGCCGAAGTTGGTGCAGCAGGGTTTATTTTATTCATTCTCCCTGATTTTCTGTCCTTAGCTGGTGCTTGTTCCCCGTTACTCCTCTCTGGAGATGTTTATTGCCGGCGACCCAGCATCCATCCACCGCAAGGATGCTTTCGAGAGATACCGTTGTCATAGCAACAGTGGTGATGTTGTGAAACCACAGGCCAACGAGGTGTGCTCCAAACTGATCACCAGCATGTCTGCCATCCTACACGACGGAGCCCTGGGTGAGTGGGCGGATGGGAGAGAGGTATAGGAGCTGGCATTATGCAAGTTGACGTTCATATTGTCGACACTAGATTGTCAGTATGCATGGCATGTCGGCATTCACCATGCTGACATTTATCATGTCGACGGCGAGGACATGTCAGCAGGATTAAAATGTCGACAAAAAGTTCCTGGTGGTCCAGCGATGACTTGTTGGGTGGGGCTGGCGGTGACATCATGATGACATTTCCGAATTATCCTTCATTGTTTCCTGCAATGAGTAACACCGGCCCTAACCCTATTCCGGACCCTCCTCATAGTACCTTACTCTCCGCTTCAGCAGCCTAACCCTAACGCTCCGCTACCGCAGCCTATCCCTCTGCTACCGCAGCCTATCCCTCTGCTACCGCAGCCTAACCTTCTACTTCTGCAGCCAAACCATCTGCTACTGCAGCCTAACCCTCCGCTCCCACAGCCTAACCCTAATCCTCCACTACTGCAGCCTAACCCTCCGCTCCCACAGCCTAACCCTAACCCTCCACTACTGCAGCCTAACCCTCCGCTCCCGCAGCCTAACCCTAACCCTCCATTACTGCAGCTCCCGCAAGTCTTGTCTTAGCCCTCAGCCTAACCCTAGCCCTCTGCTCCCACAACCTAAACCGAGCCCTCCACTCCTGCAGCCTAACCCTAACCCTTCCCCCGCAGCCTAACCCTCTCCCACAGCCTAATCCTTACCCTCCACTACCGGAGTCTAGCAATCAGCTCCCGCAGCATAACCCTAGCCCTCCGCTCTCGCAGCCTAACCCTAGTTCTCCGCTCCCGCAGCCTAACCCTCCGCTCCCGCTGCCTAACCCTATCTCTCCTCTTCCACAGCCTAACTCTAGTTCTCCGCTTCCACAACCTAACCCTAATCTTACACTCCCGCAGCCTAACCCTATGGTGCTGGCTAAATATTTCTGGTGATTTCTTCAGAAAAATGGTGACGGCATATTTCCAAAGAAATCACTGGGATAATTGTTCGGGCAGCCGGCAGGGGCCCGTAAGCACTGCACACTGTGCACCCATTGTAGATACAGCTGTGTGGTTAATTACGTCTGGTACACACCTGCAGATAAATTCTGCAGATCCGATAATTGCTCTGACCCGATACAGTGATTATTGGATCGGTGTGCTCCCGTTCGCAGCGAGCAATCTTGATCTCAGTGCGTGATTCTTCAGATACCTTCAATGGGATCAATGAAATAGTGATGCCATGTTTCATTTCTGCATACACATATAGCGTGTACCAGGCTTTACTTAGCTTACAACATTTGCACAAGTATTTGATTGGTTATATTACGGCCCCCTGTGGTGGAAACAATCCATTGTGTTTATGAGGAAGGCGACATGGGACCTTACGTACGGTAGAAGCCTGCTTGCTGTTGGTTTTGCCTTTTAATGTATTGCCACTTTATAAATACAGGTTAACTCGCTGGATGTCACAGCAGTATCATCAGGCGCATGGCATGCATTCTGTATAAATATCAATCAGAAGAGGTCTGCTACTGTCACTTTAATTTATATAATTACCTAAAAGAAGTCAAAGTAAAAATGTATTCAAATCTGTAACTTGGGATGTAGGATAGACTTTCACAGAAATATGGTAATTGTCAACAAGCAACTTCTGGATGATTTCCTAAGTAACCTGAGTTCTATCACCATTCAAATAGTGGCAAAACAGGGCAGTCCAACATCTTTATAACAAATGTACATTTTTAGCATGTATCTTTTATTTGTCATGTACTTGACTGAACTATCTTATTTCATCTCTTCAGCCTGTAACTGTGACCCCCAAGGATCTTTGAGCTCAGAATGTGACCCCTATGGTGGACAATGCCAGTGTAAACCAAATGTATATGGCCGCCGCTGTGACCGATGCGCACCTGGGACATACGGCTTTGGACCTGCAGGCTGCAAAAGTAACTATGGGCACACAGATCCAGGGGAGGCCCACACACCACACACCCTGCCCCCATATAATTATACTTGGGATTCCCGTGGCGGCCTGCACTGCAGACAGAAATCACCTGGCAGCCATTTTCCCGGTGATTTGTGCATGCACAGTAGAGATGTACCCCGGGTACAAGGCATGGATGCCGTGTTCCCGGAGACCTGCGCACGCACAGTAGACGCACATAGCCAGAGTCTACAGCGCTGTCAGAGAAGAGCCTACCTTAATGGAGCCTGCACATGGGCCTTCTCCTCTCTTAAACCAACCGTGTCTACAGACGTTTCTATTACTTATACCCTTATGAAGGCACACCTACCAGAATCCCTGAGGGGTGTGGCCTAATATGTCCTAATTTTCCAAACGACAATGTTGGTGGTTACATGAAAGTGGAACATAGTACAAATGCACTGTAACTCACATCACATAAGTCTGTTGCATCTTTAAAGAAAACCAAACCCAAAATGAGAGAACTCTCCGATCGATAGCTCTCCCCCATAACTCTCTGGGGGAGCTGTATCAAGCCTTGGAGAGAGATACAGTGGAGAAGTTGTCCAAAGCACCCAATCAGCTCCTAAATGTCATTTATTCGGCACAGTCTTTGAAATGACAGCTAGAAGCTGATTGGTTTGCCACTGTATCTCTCGTCGAGCCTTAATATAGCCTGCCCCCTCTCCTTCATTCACATCCCCCCCCCCCCCTCACCAGTGTTTCTCTTTCTCTTCTTCTTCTTCTCTTGCTCTCTTAATTCTTTCTCTTTATTGTCTAGCTCATTAAAAAGTTTATGTTTCTCTTTTATCAACCATTTAATGGGGTTACTGACAAGAAGCAGGGTGTGTGTGTAGGAAAATATATTCCTGCGCCATCCCAACTTTATTTATAATATCTTCCTAAAAGCCTCTGGAAACATTTACCAATACTTTCAATGTGATACAGAACATTACCGCCATTCAGACCGACGGAATCCGACAGCCACCCGACTGCCATCCTCAGACACACTATGGGGGGGGTTCTTGGTGCTGAGGGGGGGCACGTGCTCCGGGTGCCGGATTTGAGGCGTCGTCAAGATGTTTCGAGAAAAACAGCGGAAAATCTCTGATGAGTCGGAAGCATGCCGTGACTGGGATGGGCTTGTGACTAGACTCCGTGCCTGCGCCTCTGAAGATCAAGATCAACATCAACCAGCACAATAGTTACCCCCCCCCCCCCTTCCCCGTTACCCCTAGTTTCGGCCCTACTACAGTATCCCTTATCCTACATAATAAATCTATAATGATAATATATGAACAAAATAATATTTATTCCTTCATGCACTGTGTCCTGTGACATCTCTATCATTTGTTCCAGCCTGCGAATGCAACGCAGAGGGTTCCGCCCACAACTTTTGCGACCAGTATAATGGCCAGTGCCCCTGTCGGCCTGGTGCATATGGGTCCAAGTGCGATCGGTGCCAGCCCGGGCACTGGGGCTTCCCTAACTGCCGGAAATGTCTATGCAACGGGCATTCGGAAGAATGCGAACAAAGGACGGGGGCGTGCCTGAGCTGCCGGGACAACACTGCAGGCGACAGATGCGAGAGGTGATTTTCTTTTGTCACTGTCTTTATTGTGTAACGCTAATCCTTACCCGGACAGGGCGATACCAGATTACTCTCAGGTCCGTGGTCCTCGTGCTCTGTCAGTGATAGTGTTCTCCCATGCTACTCTCCAATACTAGTGATAGGAGCGGTGGGTGCTGTGTATGCAGTGCACTTTCCTATAGGCATATGCTAATAACAGCTACTAGATATAGCATTAGACACAGTGGGCCTATTCATCATCCAATATGGGCCAGTTACACATGCAGAAATGCCCGTCTTTGCATGTTTTCACTCATGGGCCCATTCATTACTAGTTCCGATGGTGCCGCATAGTATTTTGCAAACTCCAAAAACGGAAAGTTCTCGGAGTTTGCCTAATGGAACCAATGCCATCTTTAGATGAAGGCGGGTGGCTCCCATGGTTATCATCAAACGGTGCGTGTGCCCTAGAAAGCAATCGGCCACTGCGCATACAATGTATATGCACACGGAATGGTGATTGCAAGTATTAACACCCGTCCATTGACGAATCACTCCCTCCCTGAAATTAGCGTTTCTGGGTGGCAAGTGGTACAGCTACCATGCGATGGGAACTAATTTGTCTCCTGGGAGTGTCATGGGCGTGTAGGCTAACTGTTCTCGTTTGTGGCTTGCGGGACGCCTGTTGCAGAAGGAGCTTTTGCTCCCAGGTTTGGGCTGCTGTAAGCTGCAATACTAATGATGACAGCTGCAGTTACAGACGGATACAGTGTAGGCGCTGCGGCTTTCCGCATGGCGGATGTTCGGCATAAACAGGCGGCTACTGAAATTAGCGTAAATAGTAAGCAGGCTGCCGGACGGAATAGCTGCTGCAGATTCTACATCCGAATCGGGCCGCTATGAGCCCTACAGCTGGTTGCACACTCTTGAAGGGAATGTGTTTTTTCAACACATTAAAATGACAGTCATCATCATCATCATCATCATCAAATTACTAATGTGGCTTGCGTCTCACCTGCATGATAATACATTGAGGGGTCTATGTAATAAGTCTTGGAGAGAGATAAAGTGGACGGAGATAAAATACCAACCAATCAGCCCCTAACTGTCATGTTACAGGCTGCGTTTGAAAAATGACAGGAGCTGATTGGCTGGCACTTTATCTCCGTCCACTTTATCTCTCTCCACGGCTTAGTACATAGGTGGTCATTCCGAGTTGATCGCTAGCTGCATTCGTTCGCTGTGCAGCGAAGAGGCAAAAAAACTGCACTTCTGCGCATGCGTATGCAGCGCCACGCGCGAAGTACTATTACAATGAATGATGTAGTTTCACACAGGGTCTAGCGAAGCTTTTCAGTCGCACTGCTGGCCGCAGAGTTATTGACAGGAAGTGGGCGTTTCTGGGTGTCAACTGACCGTTTTCAGGGAGTGTTAAAAAAAATGCAGGCGTGCCAGGAAAAACGCAGGCGTGGCTGGGCGAACGCAGGGCATGTTTGTGACGTCAAAACAGGAACTGAACAGTCTGAAGTGATCTCAAGCGCTGAGTAGGTCTGAAGCTACTCTGAAACTGCACAATTTTTTTTGGGAGCCGCTCTGCGATCCTTTTGCCCGCACTTCTGCTAAGCTAAAATACACTCCCAGTGGGCAGCGGCATAGCGTTTGCACGGCTGCTAAAAACTGCTAACGAGCGATCAACTCGGAATGACCCCCATTGTGTCCTGTTTTTTGGGAGGGGGGACACAATTTATATCTGTGGCTGTCTGAGGAAACGTACAAATAAAAAGCATACGCGCAGTCAGTACTAGGCATCATGGGAAATACCCAGTTGCTTATAATATCATACAACATATCAGAAGTTACAGATGTTTGCTCTTTCTACTTTGAGTATTGGCACCAATGTGCATCAATGTCCTTACAGATGCACGGCTGGGTTCTATGGAAATCCTGTCCTGGGTTCCGGGGATCACTGCCGACCATGTCCTTGTCCAGAGGGTCCCAACAGCGGGCGACACTTTGCAGTGTCCTGTCATCACGAGCCCCGAACAAGGCAGGTGGTCTGTAACTGCAACCAGGGCTATACAGGTGAGTCTCACCCCAGTAACAAACGACAGGTTACAGGTATGGTGGATACAGAGAAAGCCCACAAAGTGAACTCAGGAGCTAATGCTATGTAAATATATAGAATTTTTACAGCTGTAGAGACATATGAGAAGGAAGCAAAGCTTTGGTTTTGCCCTCACACCAGAGCCCGGAAGCTACTGCTCCTTACTACAATATTCCCTGGGCTCTGTGGTCAGCCCCACAGCCCTGGCTGAAAACCATGGATGTGTGACATTCTGTATGAGGAGGGTTGTGTGGAGAGTGGAAGAACCAATGAGGAGCCAAGGTCATGGATATTGCAGCATCTAATTGGTCATCCTGATCAGATCCGTGTTATGCAGTTATTATAAACCCTCATTAATGAGAACCCGTCACCTACACACAGCTGAGGCAGCCATTTTCTATCTATTCACTATGAACTAGTAACATAGCACGCTTCAGTGATGTTATTAGTTTCCAGTGATTGGATAGGTTGCCTCCTGGTTCCACAAAATGGCTGCCTCCACAGTGTATAAATGACAGGCATAGGAGTTATCTATGAAATTTAAGGTGACATTAATAGAGCTTGTTTCATTTTTGGCTATTTATCATTTCATGTCTATAAATGAGATGTGTAAGTCCAATTTTTCATTCTTCCTATTTTTGTGTATTTGATATATTTTTCCCCATTAAAGCAGAAATCCCTTGATTTGCTTCTTCAGGCTGCTATTGAATTTTGCATGTGACTGCCATGGTAAACACAGTCACATGACATATGAAGGCTGCAGAGAGGCTTGGAATGCACCTCTGAGCTCTGTCTATACTGTGTACTGTAAGCACCTCCCTCTGTCGTCACATGACAAGCTGAGAGGTGGGAGCCGGTGTAACTGGCAGGCGATAGGCATCCTTCCAGAGAGAATTTGAAAAGGTGATAATGATTTGTAGGATAGTTAAGAAAATGCCTATCAAAAGTGTATTTTGGTACTTAACTTTTGCCTACAGTATATTATTAATATATGATTGCTTTAATGTATCATACTATATGTATTTTCTCTTTGGGAATCTAGAGTTATTTAAAAAAATAATGAATGCAGATGGATATATTTATATTTTTGGCTCCCCTAGGTCATTATTTAACTGGTAGCCCATTAGCTCTCCCTGATTAAAACCTCCAACACAGATAAAGGGGGAGATGTATCAAACTTTGGAGAGAGATAAAAACACTAATCAATCAGCTGCTATCTGCCATGTTACAGGCTGTGTTTGAAAAAAATTACAGTTAGGAGCTCATTGGTTAGTACTTTCTCTCTCCAAGGTTTGATACATCTCCCCCCATGTTTGAAAAAGGTAATTTTCTACTATACATTTTTCTGCAAAAAAAAAAAAATCAGATTAAAGAAGTAGCTGATAAAAAAAAAATTGATAAAATGTTGTGATTTCTATTTAATCTTGTAACTTTTGTTTAATACAATTGCTGTGTGGCTCTCACACATTGGAGGCAGCCATTTTATTGGAGTATTTAATACCCATCCTATCAACTGACAGGAAACCAGTGAACCCACAGGAGTATGGAGTAAATTGGCAGCACTGTCATCTGTGGGAGCTGTTATTGTGAGTGTGTCTCATAATTTCTCTTCTCAGGACTGGTAAAACGCTCAGGAGGGCCCCAGCGTGAGTAAATGGCTTCCCTGCTTTATCACCACCACTTTATGCATGGCTTCCCCTCACTCCTGCTGGGGAGACAGTGACCTACGCTTCCAGCACAGCAGTTAGATTGGACACAGGAATTACTATGGCTTTGTGTACTTCTACTTATCACGTAGTAAGGTTTCAGTCAGGGATACAAAGCCCTTAGCGCCTCAGCCACTTCTGAATGAAGGATTCTGGGAGTTGTTCTCTACCCCATCTGCAAGGTTACCAACCCTTGAGAATATTTTATACCATCAATTTTTGACGGTATATCTGTCTTTAGTAATGTAGTATGTAGAAGGGGTCTACCATCAGGAGGGTCTGATTTTTACAGGCCCCTACTGTTCTCTTACTGACAGCTTAAAAAATGTAGTTTAATTTTTTGCTAGTAAATTCAGGTCTGGATTACAGGCCCTATGGGCGTGGGGCTGAAAATAAGCAAGAGTTGGAATGGCTATCGATGGTCTGTGGTCGATGGCAAGGGTTTAATTTTATTTTTTGGGGAAAAACATCGGTGGCGCCAGTCCAATGGAAGAGGTCTGTGCATGCACAACACCCAACCATCGATGGCAAATAATCAGTGTGTTTCTACCAATGGTTTAAAACAATCGACCATCCCTGGTAGAGCCATCAATGGCCTTCACTAGTCAAGGGCCTGCTCTAAGGAGGAGAGGGGCTGTGGCTAGT